>NW_026871371.1:0-220212 GCF_028564815.1 Eubalaena glacialis | reverse complement strand
TGTTGAGTCCAGTTCACTGAGCAGGGAATAGGCCTTGTCTATTACATATTTGGCTTATGGAGAGGTCTCTGAGCTAATTTGAAATCCTTGTTTTATGCATCACCCCACCTCACCTTTCCGGTTAAGCAGCCATAGTGTGTCTTCTAAAGGTGTGACTCTGTTCTGTTTTGTAATTCAGTTCAAGTGTAGCGATTTTGACATTCCCTCTATAAGCGATATCTTAGGATAAGTGCCTTTTTCTGTGTGACTTATTTCACTTAGAATCATCGTACCTAAATCCACTCATCATGCTGCTAACTAGCCTTATGACATTGATTTCATGGCTGAGTGATATTGCATTGTGCCAAGTACCACCATCTCTTTATCCATTTTTCTATTTCCTGGGATATTGAAGGTGTACCGAAGCGGAGGTTCTTGTAAACAGAGCAGCCGTAAAGTTTGGGGTGCCTGTGTCTTGTTGATTTTAGTTTTCCCAATTTATACGCCCATGAGTGGAAGTGCCCTATGTTCTCAACGCTGTGTTTATTACTTGTTTCAGGACACACCGTACTCATCTCCAGATTGCCTGTTGGCAATTTACATCCCGCCCATTAGCGTAGCAAGGCTCCCATGTCTCCATGGCCTGTCCTGCTTTTCTGGTTTTTACACTTTGTTCAGCATGGCCCTTTTGACCGAGGGCAAGCGAGACTTCTTTTTAGCGCTGATTTGCCCTTCCGGCTTGCTTGGTTGGCCAAAAAGGGCGTATGCGTTTTTTCCTGAATATATTCAGGAAAAAACGCATACGCCCTTTTTGGCCAAGGGCATCATTGTCAACGTTTTGCCGCTTTTCATGTGCTTTAAAGGCGAGTCGAATCTACCTCCTGAAATCTGTTTCCTGCAAATCTGCCTTGCTTTCAAATCCTCTTCGTTGCCTTCCCTCAATATATTTGTGGACGAGAGTTCTCATTTATAACTCTGCACGTTTGTGAATTGCAGTGCCCCTGAGCTCCATTTGTCTCCTCGCTTTTTTGGGAGCTGGCCGCAAAAGCGCAGGATTGCTTCAGGCCCTATTTTGGTTCTGGGGGGCAGGCTGAGCCTTTGGTTCATTCTTCTTCCTGATGGGAAAATGGAGTGACCTGTGCCTGTCCCAACACCTAGGGCTAGTCTCTCGTTGGTTCCCCGTCTTCCCGTTCATCCTCAGGACAAATTGCAACCTGTACGAAACAGGAGGTTAAAGGTGCTGATTCTCCAAGTAGGGAGATGATTAGTCAAGCGGCGGGAATGGCGAACCCGAGCACAAGGAGAGGAGAAATGAGGTGCGTTTTAGAAACCATTCCCGATATCATGGCATACCATCTTCTGGGTTTCCCATGCATGTTTTGATGTAGGAAGATGCCCTTGTACCTGGAGATTTGAGACCCATGGGGTGGGTACCCCGCGGTATTACTTTAAAGTATCTGCATTTGCTCACCCAACCTCACCAATCCTCTCAGCCCCAAGAGTGTCCAGCCTTATGTCTCATCCAGCTGTGGGTCTAGATATGGTCAATCCAGGTTGCATCAGAGACCCTGAACGGATTTTGTAAGAATTTCTCTCTCTTTCACTGTCTTTGCTTTGTGGGTTTTTTAAAGTAATGTATGTTTAGAATGGGGTTTGGCTGCTTTTCCCTGCTGTGTTGATGCCGCTTTACACCCTCTTGATTCACTTGCAGAGAGATATCGATACATAGGTTTTCAGATTCTTACTAGTCAGATATATTCTTGTGTGGTGACTAGGGTGTGTTGAGTCCAGTTCACTGAGCAGGGAATAGGCCTTGTCTATTACATATTTGGCTTATGGAGAGGTCTCTGAGCTAATTTGAAACCCTTGTTTTATGCATCACCCCACCTCACCTTTCCGGTTAAGCAGCCATAGTGTGTCTTCTAAAGGTGTGCCTCTGTTCTGTTTTGTAATTCAGTTCAAGTGTAGCGATTTTGACATTCCCTCTATAAGCGATATCTTAGGATAAGTGCCTTTTTCTGTGTGACTTATTTCACTTAGAATCATCGTACCTAAATCCACTCATCATGCTGCTAACTAGCCTTATGACATTGATTTCATGGCTGAGTGATATTGCATTGTGCCAAGTACCACCATTTCTTTATCCATTTTTCTATTTCCTGGGATATTGAAGGTGTACCGAAGCGGAGGTTCTTGTAAACAGAGCAGCCGTAAAGTTTGGGGTGCCTGTGTCTTGTTGATTTTAGTTTTCCCAATTTATACGCCCATGAGTGGAAGTGCCCTATGCTCTCTACGCTGTGTTTATTACTTGTTTCAGGACACACCGTACTCTTCTCCAGAGTGCCTGTTGGCAATTTACATCCCGCCCATCAGCGTAGCAAGGCTCCCATGTCTCCATGGCCTGTCCTGATTTTCTAGTTTTTACACTTTGTTCAGTATGGCCCTTTTGACCGAGGGCAAGCGAGACTTCTTTGTAGCGCTGATTTGCCCTTCCGGCTTGCTTGGTTGGCCAAAAAGGGCATCATTGTCAACGTTTTGCCGCTTTTCATGTGCTTTAAAGGCGAGTCGAATCTACCTCCTGAAATCTGTTTCCTGCAAATCTGCCTTGCTTTCAAATCCTCTTCGTTGCCTTCCCTCAATATATTTGTGGACGAGAGTTCTCATTTATAACTCTGCACGTTTGTGAATTGCAGTGCCCCTGAGCTCCATTTGGCTCCTCGCTTTTTTGGGAGCTGGCCGCAAAAGCGCAGGATTGCTTCAGGCCCTATTTTGGTTCTGGGGGGCAGGCTGAGCCTGTGGTTCATTCTTCTTCCTGATGGGAAAATGGAGTGACCTGTGCCTATCCCAACACCTAGGGCTAGTCTTTCGTTGGTTCCCCGTCTTCCCGTTCATCCTCAGGACAAATTGCAACCTGGACGAAACAGTAGGTTAAAGGTGCTGATTCTCCAAGTAGGGAGATGGTTAGTCAAGCGGCTGGAATGGCGAACCCGAGCACAAGGAGAGGAGAAATGAGGTGCGTTTTAGAAACCTTTCCCGATCTCACGGCATACCATCTTCTGGGTTTCCCATGCATGTTTTGATGTAGGAAGATTCCCTTGTACCTGGAGATTTGAGACCCATTGGGTGGGTACCCCGCGGTATTACTTTAAAGTATCTGCATTTGCTCACCCAACCTCACCAATCCTCTCAGCCCCAAGAGTGTCCAGCCTTATGTCTCATCCAGCTGTGGGTCTAGATATGGTCAATCCAGGTTGCATCAGAGACCCTGAACGGATTTTGTAAGAATTTCTCTCTCTTTCACTGTCTTTGCTTTGTGGGTTTTTTAAAGTAATGTATGTTTAGAATGGGGTTTGGCTGCTTTTCCCTGCTGTGTTTATGCCGCTTTACACCCTCTTGATTCACTTGCAGAGAGATATCAATACATAGGTTTTCAGATTCATACTAGTCAGATATATTCTTGTGCGGTGACTAGGGGGTGTTGAGTCCAGTTCACTGAACAGGGAGTAGGCCTTGTCTATTACATATTTGGCTTATGGAGCGGTGTCTGAGCTAATTTCAAACCCTTGTTTTATGCATCACCCCACCTCACCTTTCCCGTTAAGCAGCCATAGTGTGTCTTCTAAAGGTGTGACTCTGTTCTGTTTTGTAATTCAGTTCAAGTGTAGCGATTTTGACATTCCCTCTATAAGCGATATCTTAGGATAAGTGCCTTTTTCTGTGTGACTTATTTCACTTAGACTCATCGTACCTAAATCCACTCATCATGCTGCTAACTAGCCTTATGACATTGATTTCATGGCTGAGTTATATTCCATTGTGCCAAGTACCACCATTTCTTTATCCATTTTTCTCTTTCCTGGGATATTGAAGGTGTACCGAAGTGGAGGTTCTTGGAAACAGAGCAGCCGTAAACTTTAGGGTGCCTGTGTCTTGTTGATTTTTAGTTTTCCCAATTTATACGCCCTTGAGTGGAAGTGCCCTATGCTCTCTACGCTGTGTTTATTACTTGTTTCAGGACACACCGTACTCTTCTCCAGAGTGCCTGTTGGCAATTTACATCCCGCCCATCAGCGTAGCAAGGCTCCCATGTCTCCATGGCCTGTCCTGCTTTTCTGGTTTTTACTGTTTGTTCAGCATGGCCCTTTTGACCGAGGGCAAGCGAGACTTCTTTGTAGCGCTGATTTGCCCTTCCGGCTTGCTTGGTTGGCCAAAAAGGGCGTATGCGTTTTTTCCTGAATATATTCAGGAAAAAACGCATACGCCCTTTTTGGCCAAGGGCATCATTTTCAACGTTTTGCCGCTTTTCATGTGCTTTAAAGGCGAGTCGAATCTACCTCCTGAAATCTGTTTCCTGCAAATCTGCCTTGCTTTCAAATCCTCTTCGTTGCCTTCCCTCAATATATTTGTGGACGAGAGTTCTCATTTATAACTCTGCACGTTTGTGAATTGCAGTGCCCCTGAGCTCCATTTGTCTCCTCGCTTTTTTGGGAGCTGGCCGCAAAAGCGCAGGATTGCTTCAGGCCCTATTTTGGTTCTGGGGGGCAGGCTGAGCCTGTGGTTCATTCTTCTTCCTGATGGGAAAATGGAGTGACCTATGCCTGTCCCAACACCTAGGGCTCGTCTCTCGTTGGTTCCGCGTCTTCCCGTTCATCCTCAGGACAAATTGCAACCTGTACAATCAGGAGGTTAAAGGTGCTGATTCTCCAAGTAGGGAGATGGTTAGTCAAGCGGCTGGAATGGCGAACCCGAGCACAAGGAGAGGAGAAATGAGGTGCGTTTTAGAAACCTTTCCCGATCTCATGGCATAGCATCTTCTGGGTTTCCCATGCATGTTTTGATGTAGGAAGATTCCCTTGTACCTGGAGATTTGAGACCCATGGGGTGTGTTCCCCGCAGTGTTACTTTAAAGTATCTGCATTTGCTCACCCAACCTCACCAACCCTCTCAGCCCCAAGAGTGTCCAGCCTTATGTCTCATCCAGCTGTGGGTCTTGATATGGTCAATCCAGGTTGCATCATAGACCCTGAACGGATTTTGTAAGAATTTCTCTCTCTTTCACTGTCTTTGTTTTGTGGGTTTTTTAAAGTAATTTATGTTTAGAATCGGGCTTGGCTGCTTTTCCCTGCTGTGTTGATGCCGCTTTACACCCTCTTGATTCACTTGCAGAGAGATATCGATACATAGGTTTTCAGATTCTTACTAGTCAGATATATTCTTGTGTGTTGACTAGGGTGTGTTGAGTCCAGTTCACTGAGCAGGGAGTAGGCCTTGTCTATTACATATTTTGCTTATGGAGCGGTGTCTGAGCTAATTTCAAACCCTTGTTTTATGCATCACCCCACCTCACCTTTCCCGTTAAGCAGCCATAGTGTGTCTTCTAAAGGTGTGACTCTGTTCTGTTTTGTAATTCAGTTCAAGTGTAGCGATTTTGACATTCCCTCTATAAGCGATATCTTAGGATAAGTGTCTTTTTCTGTGTGACTTATTTCACTTAGAATCATCGTATCTAAATCCACTCATCATGCTGCTAACTAGCCTTATGACATTGATTTCATGGCTGAGTGATATTCCACTGTGCCAAGTACCACCATTTCTTTATCCATTTTTCTCTTTCCTGGGATATTGAAGGTGTACCGAAGTGGAGGTTCTTGGAAACAGAGCAGCCGTAAACTTTAGGGTGCCTGTGTCTTGTTGACTTTTAGTTTTCCCAATTTATACGCCCATGAGTGGAAGTGCCCTATGCTCTCTACGCTGTGTTTATTACTTGTTTCAGGACACACCGTACTCTTCTCCAGAGTGCCTGTTGGCAATTTACATCCCGCCCATCAGCGTAGCAAGGCTCCCATGTCTCCATGGCCTGTCCTGCTTTTCTGGTTTTTACTGTTTGTTCAGCATGGCCCTTTTGACCGAGGGCAAGCGAGACTTCTTTGTAGCGCTGATTTGCCCTTCCGGCTTGCTTGGTTGGCCAAAAAGGGCGTATGCGTTTTTTCCTGAATATATTCAGGAAAAAACGCATACGCCCTTTTTGGCCAAGGGCATCATTGTCAACGTTTTGCCGCTTTTCATGTGCTTTAAAGGCGAGTCGAATCTACCTCCTGAAATCTGTTTCCTGCAAATCTGCCTTGCTTTCAAATCCTCTTCGTTGCCTTCCCTCAATATATTTGTGGACGAGAGTTCTCATTTATAACTCTGCACGTTTGTGAATTGCAGTGCCCCTGAGCTCCATTTGGCTCCTCGCTTTTTTGGGAGCTGGCCGCAAAAGCGCAGAATTGCTTCAGGCCCTATTTTGGTTCTGGGGGGCAGGCTGAGCCTGTGGTTCATTCTTCTTCCTGATGGGAAAATGGAGTGACCTGTGCCTATCCCAACACCTAGGGCTAGTCTTTCGTTGGTTCCCCGTCTTCCCGTTCATCCTCAGGACAAATTGCAACCTGGACGAAACAGTAGGTTAAAGGTGCTGATTCTCCAAGTAGGGAGATGGTTAGTCAAGCGGCTGGAATGGCGAACCCGAGCACAAGGAGAGGAGAAATGAGGTGCGTTTTAGAAACCTTTCCCGATCTCACGGCATACCATCTTCTGGGTTTCCCATGCATGTTTTGATGTAGGAAGATTCCCTTGTACCTGGAGATTTGAGACCCATTGGGTGGGTACCCCGCGGTATTACTTTAAAGTATCTGCATTTGCTCACCCAACCTCACCAATCCTCTCAGCCCCAAGAGTGTCCAGCCTTATGTCTCATCCAGCTGTGGGTCTAGATATGGTCAATCCAGGTTGCATCAGAGACCCTGAACGGATTTTGTAAGAATTTCTCTCTCTTTCACTGTCTTTGCTTTGTGGGTTTTTTAAAGTAATGTATGTTTAGAATGGGGTTTGGCTGCTTTTCCCTGCTGTGTTTATGCCGCTTTACACCCTCTTGATTCACTTGCAGAGAGATATCAATACATAGGTTTTCAGATTCATACTAGTCAGATATATTCTTGTGCGGTGACTAGGGGGTGTTGAGTCCAGTTCACTGAGCAGGGAGTAGGCCTTGTCTATTACATATTTGGCTTATGGAGCGGTGTCTGAGCTAATTTCAAACCCTTGTTTTATGCATCACCCCACCTCACCTTTCCGGTTAAGCAGCCATAGTGTGTCTTCTAAAGGTGTGCCTCTGTTCTGTTTTGTAATTCAGTTCAAGTGTAGCGATTTTGACATTCCCTCTATAAGCGATATCTTAGGATAAGTGCCTTTTTCTGTGTGACTTATTTCACTTAGACTCATCGTACCTAAATCCACTCATCATGCTGCTAACTAGCCTTATGACATTGATTTCATGGCTGAGTTATATTCCATTGTGCCAAGTACCACCATTTCTTTATCCATTTTTCTCTTTCCTGGGATATTGAAGGTGTACCGAAGTGGAGGTTCTTGGAAACAGAGCAGCCGTAAACTTTAGGGTGCCTGTGTCTTGTTGATTTTTAGTTTTCCCAATTTATACGCCCTTGAGTGGAAGTGCCCTATGCTCTCTACGCTGTG
Organism: Eubalaena glacialis; assembly: GCF_028564815.1. NCBI lineage: Eukaryota > Metazoa > Chordata > Mammalia > Artiodactyla > Balaenidae > Eubalaena > Eubalaena glacialis. The sequence continues at coordinate 212,718 of NW_026871371.1, read as the reverse complement.
TTTATTACTTGTTTCAGGACACACCGTACTCTTCTCCAGAGTGCCTGTTGGCAATTTACATCCCGCCCATCAGCGTAGCAAGGCTCCCATGTCTCCATGGCCTGTCCTGCTTTTCTGGTTTTTACTGTTTGTTCAGCATGGCCCTTTTGACCGAGGGCAAGCGAGACTTCTTTGTAGCGCTGATTTGCCCTTCCGGCTTGCTTGGTTGGCCAAAAAGGGCGTATGCGTTTTTTCCTGAATATATTCAGGAAAAAACGCATACGCCCTTTTTGGCCAAGGGCATCATTTTCAACGTTTTGCCGCTTTTCATGTGCTTTAAAGGCGAGTCGAATCTACCTCCTGAAATCTGTTTCCTGCAAATCTGCCTTGCTTTCAAATCCTCTTCGTTGCCTTCCCTCAATATATTTGTGGACGAGAGTTCTCATTTATAACTCTGCACGTTTGTGAATTGCAGTGCCCCTGAGCTCCATTTGTCTCCTCGCTTTTTTGGGAGCTGGCCGCAAAAGCGCAGGATTGCTTCAGGCCCTATTTTGGTTCTGGGGGGCAGGCTGAGCCTGTGGTTCATTCTTCTTCCTGATGGGAAAATGGAGTGACCTATGCCTGTCCCAACACCTAGGGCTCGTCTCTCGTTGGTTCCGCGTCTTCCCGTTCATCCTCAGGACAAATTGCAACCTGTACAATCAGGAGGTTAAAGGTGCTGATTCTCCAAGTAGGGAGATGGTTAGTCAAGCGGCTGGAATGGCGAACCCGAGCACAAGGAGAGGAGAAATGAGGTGCGTTTTAGAAACCTTTCCCGATCTCATGGCATAGCATCTTCTGGGTTTCCCATGCATGTTTTGATGTAGGAAGATTCCCTTGTACCTGGAGATTTGAGACCCATGGGGTGTGTTCCCCGCAGTGTTACTTTAAAGTATCTGCATTTGCTCACCCAACCTCACCAACCCTCTCAGCCCCAAGAGTGTCCAGCCTTATGTCTCATCCAGCTGTGGGTCTTGATATGGTCAATCCAGGTTGCATCATAGACCCTGAACGGATTTTGTAAGAATTTCTCTCTCTTTCACTGTCTTTGTTTTGTGGGTTTTTTAAAGTAATTTATGTTTAGAATCGGGCTTGGCTGCTTTTCCCTGCTGTGTTGATGCCGCTTTACACCCTCTTGATTCACTTGCAGAGAGATATCGATACATAGGTTTTCAGATTCTTACTAGTCAGATATATTCTTGTGTGTTGACTAGGGTGTGTTGAGTCCAGTTCACTGAGCAGGGAGTAGGCCTTGTCTATTACATATTTTGCTTATGGAGCGGTGTCTGAGCTAATTTCAAACCCTTGTTTTATGCATCACCCCACCTCACCTTTCCCGTTAAGCAGCCATAGTGTGTCTTCTAAAGGTGTGACTCTGTTCTGTTTTGTAATTCAGTTCAAGTGTAGCGATTTTGACATTCCCTCTATAAGCGATATCTTAGGATAAGTGTCTTTTTCTGTGTGACTTATTTCACTTAGAATCATCGTATCTAAATCCACTCATCATGCTGCTAACTAGCCTTATGACATTGATTTCATGGCTGAGTGATATTCCACTGTGCCAAGTACCACCATTTCTTTATCCATTTTTCTCTTTCCTGGGATATTGAAGGTGTACCGAAGTGGAGGTTCTTGGAAACAGAGCAGCCGTAAACTTTAGGGTGCCTGTGTCTTGTTGACTTTTAGTTTTCCCAATTTATACGCCCATGAGTGGAAGTGCCCTATGCTCTCTACGCTGTGTTTATTACTTGTTTCAGGACACACCGTACTCTTCTCCAGAGTGCCTGTTGGCAATTTACATCCCGCCCATCAGCGTAGCAAGGCTCCCATGTCTCCATGGCCTGTCCTGCTTTTCTGGTTTTTACTGTTTGTTCAGCATGGCCCTTTTGACCGAGGGCAAGCGAGACTTCTTTGTAGCGCTGATTTGCCCTTCCGGCTTGCTTGGTTGGCCAAAAAGGGCGTATGCGTTTTTTCCTGAATATATTCAGGAAAAAACGCATACGCCCTTTTTGGCCAAGGGCATCATTGTCAACGTTTTGCCGCTTTTCATGTGCTTTAAAGGCGAGTCGAATCTACCTCCTGAAATCTGTTTCCTGCAAATCTGCCTTGCTTTCAAATCCTCTTCGTTGCCTTCCCTCAATATATTTGTGGACGAGAGTTCTCATTTATAACTCTGCACGTTTGTGAATTGCAGTGCCCCTGAGCTCCATTTGTCTCCTCGCTTTTTTGGGAGCTGGCCGCAAAAGCGCAGGATTGCTTCAGGCCCTATTTTGGTTCTGGGGGGCAGGCTGAGCCTGTGGTTCATTCTTCTTCCTGATGGGAAAATGGAGTGACCTATGCCTGTCCCAACACCTAGGGCTCGTCTCTCGTTGGTTCCGCGTCTTCCCGTTCATCCTCAGGACAAATTGCAACCTGTACAATCAGGAGGTTAAAGGTGCTGATTCTCCAAGTAGGGAGATGGTTAGTCAAGCGGCTGGAATGGCGAACCCGAGCACAAGGAGAGGAGAAATGAGGTGCGTTTTAGAAACCTTTCCCGATCTCATGGCATACCATCTTCTGGGTTTCCCATGCATGTTTTGATGTAGGAAGATTCCCTTGTACCTGGAGATTTGAGACCCATGGGGTGTGTTCCCCGCAGTGTTACTTTAAAGTATCTGAATTTGCTCACCCAACCTCACCAACCCTCTCAGCCCCAAGAGTGTCCAGCCTTATGTCTCATCCAGCTGTGGGTCTTGATATGGTCAATCCAGGTTGCATCATAGACCCTGAACGGATTTTGTAAGAATTTCTCTCTCTTTCACTGTCTTTGTTTTGTGGGTTTTTTAAAGTAATTTATGTTTAGAATCGGGCTTGGCTGCTTTTCCCTGCTGTGTTGATGCCGCTTTACACCCTCTTGATTCACTTGCAGAGAGATATCGATACATAGGTTTTCAGATTCTTACTAGTCAGATATATTCTTGTGTGTTGACTAGGGTGTGTTGAGTCCAGTTCACTGAGCAGGGAGTAGGCCTTGTCTATTACATATTTTGCTTATGGAGCGGTGTCTGAGCTAATTTCAAACCCTTGTTTTATGCATCACCCCACCTCACCTTTCCCGTTAAGCAGCCATAGTGTGTCTTCTAAAGGTGTGACTCTGTTCTGTTTTGTAATTCAGTTCCAGTGTAGCGATTTTGACATTCCCTCTATAAGCGATATCTTAGGATAAGTGTCTTTTTCTGTGTGACTTATTTCACTTAGAATCATCGTATCTAAATCCACTCATCATGCTGCTAACTAGCCTTATGACATTGATTTCATGGCTGAGTGATATTCCACTGTGCCAAGTACCACCATTTCTTTATCCATTTTTCTCTTTCCTGGGATATTGAAGGTGTACCGAAGTGGAGGTTCTTGGAAACAGAGCAGCCGTAAACTTTAGGGTGCCTGTGTCTTGTTGACTTTTAGTTTTCCCAATTTATACGCCCATGAGTGGAAGTTCCCTATGCTCTCTACGCTGTGTTTATTACTTGTTTCAGGACACACCGTACTCTTCTCCAGAGTGCCTGTTGGCAATTTACATCCCGCCCATCAGCGTAGCAAGGCTCCCATGTCTCCATGGCCTGTCCCGCTTTTCTGGTTTTTACTGTTTGTTCAGCATGGCCCTTTTGACCGAGGGCAAGCGAGACTTCTTTGTAGCGCTGATTTGCCCTTCCGGCTTGCTTGGTTGGCCAAAAAGGGCGTATGCGTTTTTTCCTGAATATATTCAGGAAAAAACGCATACGCCCTTTTTGGCCAAGGGCATCATTGTCAACGTTTTGCTGCTTTTCATGTGCTTTAAAGGCGAGTCGAATCTACCTCCTGAAATCTGTTTCCTGCAAATCTGCCTTGCTTTCAAATCCTCTTCGTTGCCTTCCCTCAATATATTTGTGGACGAGAGTTCTCATTTATAACTCTGCACGTTTGTGAATTGCAGTGCCCCTGAGCTCCATTTGTCTCCTCGCTTTTTTGGGAGCTGGCCGCAAAAGCGCAGGATTGCTTCAGGCCCTATTTTGGTTCTGGGGGGCAGGCTGAGCCTGTGGTTCATTCTTCTTCCTGATGAGAAAATGGAGTGACCTATGCCTGTCCCAACACCTAGGGCTCGTCTCTCGTTGGTTCCGCGTCTTCCCGTTCATCCTCTGGACAAATTGCAACCTGTACAATCAGGAGGTTAAAGGTGCTGATTCTCCAAGTAGGGAGATGGTTAGTCAAGCAGCTGGAATGGTGAACCCTAGCACAAGGAGAGGAGAAATGAGGTGCAGTTTAGAAACCTTTCCCGATCTCATGGCATACCATCTTCTGGGTTTCCCATGCATGTTTTGATGTAGGAAGATGCCCTTGTACCTGGAGATTTGAGACCCATGGGGTGTGTTCCCCGCAGTGTTACTTTAAAGTATCTGCATTTGCTCACCCAACCTCACCAATCCTCTCAGCCCCAAGAGTGTCCAGCCTTATGTCTCATCCAGCTGTGGGTCTAGATATGGTCAATCCAGGTTGCATCATAGACCCTGAACGGATTTTGTAAGAATTTCTCTCTCTTTCACTGTCTTTGTTTTGTGGGTTTTTTAAAGTAATTTATGTTTAGAATCGGGCTTGGCTGCTTTTCCCTGCTGTGTTGATGCCGCTTTACACCCTCTTGATTCACTTGCAGAGAGATATCGATACATAGGTTTTCAGATTCTTACTAGTCAGATATATTCTTGTGTGGTGACTACGGTGTGTTGAGTCCAGTTCACTGAGCAAGGAATAGGCCTTGTCTATTACATATTTGGCTTATGGAGAGGTCTCTGAGCTAATTTGAAACCCTTGTTTTATGCATCACCCCACCTCACCTTTCCGGTTAAGCAGCCATAGTGTGTCTTCTAAAGGTGTGCCTCTGTTCTGTTTTGTAATTCAGTTCAAGTGTAGCGATTTTGACATTCCCTCTATAAGCGATATCTTAGGATAAGTGCCTTTTTCTGTGTGACTTATTTCACTTAGAATCATCGTACCTAAATCCACTCATCATGCTGCTAACTAGCCTTATGACATTGATTTCATGGCTGAGTGATATTGCATTGTGCCAAGTACCACCATTTCTTTATCCATTTTTCTATTTCCTGGGATATTGAAGGTGTACCGAAGCGGAGGTTCTTGTAAACAGAGCAGCCGTAAAGTTTGGGGTGCCTGTGTCTTGTTGATTTTAGTTTTCCCAATTTATACGCCCATGAGTGGAAGTGCCCTATGCTCTCAACGCTGTGTTTATTACTTGTTTCAGGACACACCGTACTCATCTCCAGAGTGCCTGTTGGCAATTTACATCCCGCCCATTAGCGTAGCAAGGCTCCCATGTCTCCATGGCCTGTCCTGCTTTTCTGGTTTTTACACTTTGTTCAGCATGGCCCTTTTGACCGAGGGCAAGCGAGACTTCTTTGTAGCGCTGATTTGCCCTTCCGGCTTGCTTGGTTGGCCAAAAAGGGCGTATGCGTTTTTTCCTGAATATATTCAGGAAAAAACGCATACGCCCTTTTTGGCCAAGGGCATCACTGTCAACGTTTTGCCGCTTTTCATGTGCTTTAAAGGCGAGTCGAATCTACCTCCTGAAATCTGTTTCCTGCAAATCTGCCTTGCTTTCAAATCCTCTTCGTTGCCTTCCCTCAATATATTTGTGGACGAGAGTTCTCATTTATAACTCTGCACGTTTGTGAATTGCAGTGCCCCTGAGCTCCATTTGTCTCCTCGCTTTTTTGGGAGCTGGCCGCAAAAGCGCAGGATTGCTTCAGGCCCTATTTTGGTTCTGGGGGGCAGGCTGAGCCTGTGGTTCATTCTTCTTCCTGATGGGAAAATGGAGTGACCTGTGCCTGTCCCAACACCTAGGGCTAGTCTCTCGTTGGTTCCCCGTCTTCCCGTTCATCCTCAGGACAAATTGCAACCTGTACGAAACAGGAGGTTAAAGGTGCTGATTCTCCAAGTAGGGAGATGGTTAGTCAAGCGGCTGGAATGGCGAACCCGAGCACAAGGAGAGGAGAAATGAGGTGCGTTTTAGAAACCATTCCCGATATCATGGCATACCATCTTCTGGGTTTCCCATGCATGTTTTGATGTAGGAAGATTCCCTTGTACCTGGAGATTTGAGACCCATGGGGTGGGTACCCCGCGGTATTACTTTAAAGTATCTGCATTTGCTCACCCAACCTCACCAATCCTCTCAGCCCCAAGAGTGTCCAGCCTTATGTCTCATCCAGCTGTGGGTCTAGATATGGTCAATCCAGGTTGCATCAGAGACCCTGAACGGATTTTGTAAGAATTTCTCTCTCTTTCACTGTCTTTGCTTTGTGGGTTTTTTAAAGTAATGTATGTTTAGAATGGGGTTTGGCTGCTTTTCCCTGCTGTGTTTATGCCGCTTTACACCCTCTTGATTCACTTGCAGTGAGATATCAATACATAGGTTTTCAGATTCTTACTAGTCAGATATATTCTTGTGCGGTGACTAGGGGGTGTTCAGTCCAGTTCACTGAGCAGGGAGTAGGCCTTGTCTATTACATATTTGGCTTATGGAGCGGTGTCTGAGCTAATTTCAAACCCTTGTTTTATGCATCACCCCACCTCACCTTTCCGGTTAAGCAGCCATAGTGTGTCTTCTAAAGGTGTGACTCTGTTCTGTTTTGTAATTCAGTTCAAGTGTAGCGATTTTGACATTCCCTCTATAAGCGATATCTTAGGATAAGTGCCTTTTTCTGTGTGACTTAATTCACTTAGAATCATCGTCGCTAAATCGACACATCATGCTGCTAACTAGCCTTATGACATTGATTTCATGGCTGAGTGATATTCCATTGTGCCAAGTACCACCATTTCTTTATCCATTTTTCTCTTTCCTGGGATATTGAAGGTGTACCGAAGCGGAGGTTCTTGGAAACAGAGCAGCCGTAAAGTTTGGGGTGCCTGTGTCTTGTTGATTTTTAATTTTCCCAATTTATACGCCCATGAGTGGAAGTGCCCTATGCTCTCAACGCTGTGTTTATTACTTGTTTCAGGACACACCGTACTCATCTCCAGAGTGCCTGTTGGCAATTTACATCCCGCCCATCAGCGTAGCAAGGCTCCCATGTCTCCATGGCCTGTCCTGCTTTTCTGGTTTTTACACTTTGTTCAGCATGGCCCTTTTGACCGAGGGCAAGCGAGACTTCTTTGTAGTGCTGATTTGCCCTTCCGTCTTGCTTGGTTGGCCAAAAAGGGCGTATGCGTTTTTTCCTGAATACATTCAGGAAAAAACGCATATGCCCTTTTTGGCCAAGGGCATCATTGTCAACGTTTTGCCGCTTTTCATGTGCTTTAAAGGCGAGTCGAATCTACCTCCTGAAATCTGTTTCCTGCAAATCTGCCTTGCTTTCAAATCCTCTTCGTTGCCTTCCTTCAATATATTTGTGGACGAGAATTCTCATTTATAACTCTGCACGTTTGTGAATTGCAGTGCCCCTGAGCTCCATTTGTCTCCTCGCTTTTTTGGGAGCTGGCCGCAAAAGCGCAGGATTGCTTCAGGCCCTATTTTGGTTCTGGGGGGCAGGCTGAGCCTGTGGTTCATTCTTCTTCCTGATGGGAAAATGGAGTGACCTATGCCTGTCCCAACACCTAGGGCTCGTCTCTCGTTGGTTCCCCGTCTTCACGTTCATCCTCAGGACAAATTGCAACCTGTACAATCAGGAGGTTAAAGGTGCTGATTCTCCAAGTAGGGAGATGGTTAGTCAAGCAGCTGGAATGGTGAACCCGAGCACAAGGAGAGGAGAAATGAGGTGCATTTTAGAAACCTTTCCCGATCTCATGGCATACCATCTTCTGGGTTTCCCATGCATGTTTTGATGTAGGAAGATGCCCTTGTACCTGGAGATTTGAGACCCATGGGGTGTGTTCCCCGCAGTGTTACTTTAAAGTATCTGCGTTTGCTCACCCAACCTCACCAATCCTCTCAGCCCCAAGAGTGTCCAGCCTTATGTCTCATCCAGCTGTGGGTCTAGATATGGTCAATCCAGGTTGCATCAGTGACCCTGAACGGATTTTGTAAGAATTTCTCTCTCTTTCACTGTCTTTGTTTTGTGGGTTTTTTAAAGAAATTTATGTTTAGAATCGGGCTTGGCTGCTTTTCCCTGCTGTGTTGATGCCGCTTTACACCCTCTTGATTCACTTGCAGAGAGATATCGATATATATGTTTTCAGATTCTTACTAGTCAGATATATTCTTGTGTGGTGACTAGGGTGTGTTGAGTCCAGTTCACTGAGCAGGGAGTAGGCCTTGTCTATTACATATTTGGCTTATGGAGCGGTCTCTGAGCTAATTTGAAACCCTTGTTTTATGCATCACCCCACCTCACCTTTCCCGTTAAGCAGCCATAGTGTGTCTTCTAAAGGTGTGACTCTGTTCTGTTTTGTAATTCAGTTCAAGTGTAGCGATTTTGACATTCCCTCTATAAGCGATATCTTAGGATAAGTGTCTTTTTCTGTGTGACTTATTTCACTTAGAATCATCGTACCTAAATCCACTCATCATGCTGCTAACTAGCCTTATGACATTGATTTCATGGCTGAGTGATATTCCATTGTGCCAAGTACCACCATTTCTTTATCCATTTTTCTCTTTCCTGGGATATTGAAGGTGTACCGAAGCGGAGGTTCTTGGCAACAGAGCAGCCGTAAAGTTTGGGGTGCCTGTGTCTTGTTGATTTTTAGTTTTCCCAATTTATACGCCCATGAGTGGAAGTGCCCTATGCTCTCAACGCTGTGTTTATTACTTGTTTCAGGTCACACCGTACTCTTCTCCAGAGTGCCTGTTGGCAATTTACATCCCGCCCATCAGCGTAGCAAGGCTCCCATGTCTCCATGGCCTGTCCTGATTTTCTGGTTTTTACACTTTGTGCAGTATGGCCCTTTTGACCGAGGGCAAGCGAGACTTCTTTGTAGCGCTGATTTGCCCTTCCGGCTTGCTTGGTTGGCCAAAAAGGGCATCATTGTCAACGTTTTGCCGCTTTTCATGTGCTTTAAAGGCGAGTCGAATCTACCTCCTGAAATCTGTTTCCTGCAAATCTGCCTTGCTTTCAAATCCTCTTCGTTGCCTTCCCTCAATATATTTGTGGACGAGAGTTCTCATTTATAACTCTGCACGTTTGTGAATTGCAGTGCCCCTGAGCTCCATTTGGCTCCTCGCTTTTTTGGGAGCTGGCCGCAAAAGCGCAGGATTGCTTCAGGCCCTATTTTGGTTCTGGGGGGCAGGCTGAGCCTGTGGTTCATTCTTCTTCCTGATGGGAAAATGGAGTGACCTGTGCCTATCCCAACACCTAGGGCTAGTCTTTCGTTGGTTCCCCGTCTTCCCGTTCATCCTCAGGACAAATTGCAACCTGGACGAAACAGTAGGTTAAAGGTGCTGATTCTCCAAGTAGGGAGATGGTTAGTCAAGCGGCTGGAATGGCGAACCCGAGCACAAGGAGAGGAGAAATGAGGTGCGTTTTAGAAACCTTTCCCGATCTCACGGCATACCATCTTCTGGGTTTCCCATGCATGTTTTGATGTAGGAAGATTCCCTTGTACCTGGAGATTTGAGACCCATGGGGTGTGTTCCCCGCAGTGTTACTTTAAAGTATCTGCATTTGCTCACCCAACCTCACCAACCCTCTCAGCCCCAAGAGTGTCCAGCCTTATGTCTCATCCAGCTGTGGGTCTTGATATGGTCAATCCAGGTTGCATCATAGACCCTGAACGGATTTTGTAAGAATTTCTCTCTCTTTCACTGTCTTTGTTTTGTGGGTTTTTTAAAGTAATTTATGTTTAGAATCGGGCTTGGCTGCTTTTCCCTGCTGTGTTGATGCCGCTTTACACCCTCTTGATTCACTTGCAGAGAGATATCGATACATAGGTTTTCAGATTCTTACTAGTCAGATATATTCTTGTGTGTTGACTAGGGTGTGTTGAGTCCAGTTCACTGAGCAGGGAGTAGGCCTTGTCTATTACATATTTTGCTTATGGAGCGGTGTCTGAGCTAATTTCAAACCCTTGTTTTATGCATCACCCCACCTCACCTTTCCCGTTAAGCAGCCATAGTGTGTCTTCTAAAGGTGTGACTCTGTTCTGTTTTGTAATTCAGTTCAAGTGTAGCGATTTTGACATTCCCTCTATAAGCGATATCTTAGGATAAGTGTCTTTTTCTGTGTGACTTATTTCACTTAGAATCATCGTATCTAAATCCACTCATCATGCTGCTAACTAGCCTTATGACATTGATTTCATGGCTGAGTGATATTCCACTGTGCCAAGTACCACCATTTCTTTATCCATTTTTCTCTTTCCTGGGATATTGAAGGTGTACCGAAGTGGAGGTTCTTGGAAACAGAGCAGCCGTAAACTTTAGGGTGCCTGTGTCTTGTTGACTTTTAGTTTTCCCAATTTATACGCCCATGAGTGGAAGTGCCCTATGCTCTCTACGCTGTGTTTATTACTTGTTTCAGGACACACCGTACTCTTCTCCAGAGTGCCTGTTGGCAATTTACATCCCGCCCATCAGCGTAGCAAGGCTCCCATGTCTCCATGGCCTGTCCTGCTTTTCTGGTTTTTACTGTTTGTTCAGCATGGCCCTTTTGACCGAGGGCAAGCGAGACTTCTTTGTAGCGCTGATTTGCCCTTCCGGCTTGCTTGGTTGGCCAAAAAGGGCGTATGCGTTTTTTCCTGAATATATTCAGGAAAAAACGCATACGCCCTTTTTGGCCAAGGGCATCATTGTCAACGTTTTGCCGCTTTTCATGTGCTTTAAAGGCGAGTCGAATCTACCTCCTGAAATCTGTTTCCTGCAAATCTGCCTTGCTTTCAAATCCTCTTCGTTGCCTTCCCTCAATATATTTGTGGACGAGAGTTCTCATTTATAACTCTGCACGTTTGTGAATTGCAGTGCCCCTGAGCTCCATTTGTCTCCTCGCTTTTTTGGGAGCTGGCCGCAAAAGCGCAGGATTGCTTCAGGCCCTATTTTGGTTCTGGGGGGCAGGCTGAGCCTGTGGTTCATTCTTCTTCCTGATGGGAAAATGGAGTGACCTATGCCTGTCCCAACACCTAGGGCTCGTCTCTCGTTGGTTCCGCGTCTTCCCGTTCATCCTCAGGACAAATTGCAACCTGTACAATCAGGAGGTTAAAGGTGCTGATTCTCCAAGTAGGGAGATGGTTAGTCAAGCGGCTGGAATGGCGAACCCGAGCACAAGGAGAGGAGAAATGAGGTGCGTTTTAGAAACCTTTCCCGATCTCATGGCATACCATCTTCTGGGTTTCCCATGCATGTTTTGATGTAGGAAGATTCCCTTGTACCTGGAGATTTGAGACCCATGGGGTGTGTTCCCCGCAGTGTTACTTTAAAGTATCTGAATTTGCTCACCCAACCTCACCAACCCTCTCAGCCCCAAGAGTGTCCAGCCTTATGTCTCATCCAGCTGTGGGTCTTGATATGGTCAATCCAGGTTGCATCATAGACCCTGAACGGATTTTGTAAGAATTTCTCTCTCTTTCACTGTCTTTGTTTTGTGGGTTTTTTAAAGTAATTTATGTTTAGAATCGGGCTTGGCTGCTTTTCCCTGCTGTGTTGATGCCGCTTTACACCCTCTTGATTCACTTGCAGAGAGATATCGATACATAGGTTTTCAGATTCTTACTAGTCAGATATATTCTTGTGTGTTGACTAGGGTGTGTTGAGTCCAGTTCACTGAGCAGGGAGTAGGCCTTGTCTATTACATATTTTGCTTATGGAGCGGTGTCTGAGCTAATTTCAAACCCTTGTTTTATGCATCACCCCACCTCACCTTTCCCGTTAAGCAGCCATAGTGTGTCTTCTAAAGGTGTGACTCTGTTCTGTTTTGTAATTCAGTTCCAGTGTAGCGATTTTGACATTCCCTCTATAAGCGATATCTTAGGATAAGTGTCTTTTTCTGTGTGACTTATTTCACTTAGAATCATCGTATCTAAATCCACTCATCATGCTGCTAACTAGCCTTATGACATTGATTTCATGGCTGAGTGATATTCCACTGTGCCAAGTACCACCATTTCTTTATCCATTTTTCTCTTTCCTGGGATATTGAAGGTGTACCGAAGTGGAGGTTCTTGGAAACAGAGCAGCCGTAAACTTTAGGGTGCCTGTGTCTTGTTGACTTTTAGTTTTCCCAATTTATACGCCCATGAGTGGAAGTGCCCTATGCTCTCTACGCTGTGTTTATTACTTGTTTCAGGACACACCGTACTCTTCTCCAGAGTGCCTGTTGGCAATTTACATCCCGCCCATCAGCGTAGCAAGGCTCCCATGTCTCCATGGCCTGTCCCGCTTTTCTGGTTTTTACTGTTTGTTCAGCATGGCCCTTTTGACCGAGGGCAAGCGAGACTTCTTTGTAGCGCTGATTTGCCCTTCCGGCTTGCTTGGTTGGCCAAAAAGGGCGTATGCGTTTTTTCCTGAATATATTCAGGAAAAAACGCATACGCCCTTTTTGGCCAAGGGCATCATTGTCAACGTTTTGCTGCTTTTCATGTGCTTTAAAGGCGAGTCGAATCTACCTCCTGAAATCTGTTTCCTGCAAATCTGCCTTGCTTTCAAATCCTCTTCGTTGCCTTCCCTCAATATATTTGTGGACGAGAGTTCTCATTTATAACTCTGCACGTTTGTGAATTGCAGTGCCCCTGAGCTCCATTTGTCTCCTCGCTTTTTTGGGAGCTGGCCGCAAAAGCGCAGGATTGCTTCAGGCCCTATTTTGGTTCTGGGGGGCAGGCTGAGCCTGTGGTTCATTCTTCTTCCTGTTGAGAAAATGGAGTGACCTATGCCTGTCCCAACACCTAGGGCTCGTCTCTCGTTGGTTCCGCGTCTTCCCGTTCATCCTCTGGACAAATTGCAACCTGTACAATCAGGAGGTTAAAGGTGCTGATTCTCCAAGTAGGGAGATGGTTAGTCAAGCAGCTGGAATGGTGAACCCTAGCACAAGGAGAGGAGAAATGAGGTGCAGTTTAGAAACCTTTCCCGATCTCATGGCATACCATCTTCTGGGTTTCCCATGCATGTTTTGATGTAGGAAGATGCCCTTGTACCTGGAGATTTGAGACCCATGGGGTGTGTTCCCCGCAGTGTTACTTTAAAGTATCTGCATTTGCTCACCCAACCTCACCAATCCTCTCAGCCCCAAGAGTGTCCAGCCTTATGTCTCATCCAGCTGTGGGTCTAGATATGGTCAATCCAGGTTGCATCATAGACCCTGAACGGATTTTGTAAGAATTTCTCTCTCTTTCACTGTCTTTGTTTTGTGGGTTTTTTAAAGTAATTTATGTTTAGAATCGGGCTTGGCTGCTTTTCCCTGCTGTGTTGATGCCGCTTTACACCCTCTTGATTCACTTGCAGAGAGATATCGATACATAGGTTTTCAGATTCTTACTAGTCAGATATATTCTTGTGTGGTGACTACGGTGTGTTGAGTCCAGTTCACTGAGCAGGGAATAGGCCTTGTCTATTACATATTTGGCTTATGGAGAGGTCTCTGAGCTAATTTGAAACCCTTGTTTTATGCATCACCCCACCTCACCTTTCCGGTTAAGCAGCCATAGTGTGTCTTCTAAAGGTGTGCCTCTGTTCTGTTTTGTAATTCAGTTCAAGTGTAGCGATTTTGACATTCCCTCTATAAGCGATATCTTAGGATAAGTGCCTTTTTCTGTGTGACTTATTTCACTTAGAATCATCGTACCTAAATCCACTCATCATGCTGCTAACTAGCCTTATGACATTGATTTCATGGCTGAGTGATATTGCATTGTGCCAAGTACCACCATTTCTTTATCCATTTTTCTATTTCCTGGGATATTGAAGGTGTACCGAAGCGGAGGTTCTTGTAAACAGAGCAGCCGTAAAGTTTGGGGTGCCTGTGTCTTGTTGATTTTAGTTTTCCCAATTTATACGCCCATGAGTGGAAGTGCCCTATGCTCTCAACGCTGTGTTTATTACTTGTTTCAGGACACACCGTACTCATCTCCAGAGTGCCTGTTGGCAATTTACATCCCGCCCATTAGCGTAGCAAGGCTCCCATGTCTCCATGGCCTGTCCTGCTTTTCTGGTTTTTACACTTTGTTCAGCATGGCCCTTTTGACCGAGGGCAAGCGAGACTTCTTTGTAGCGCTGATTTGCCCTTCCGGCTTGCTTGGTTGGCCAAAAAGGGCGTATGCGTTTTTTCCTGAATATATTCAGGAAAAAACGCATACGCCCTTTTTGGCCAAGGGCATCATTGTCAACGTTTTGCCGCTTTTCATGTGCTTTAAAGGCGAGTCGAATCTACCTCCTGAAATCTGTTTCCTGCAAATCTGCCTTGCTTTCAAATCCTCTTCGTTGCCTTCCCTCAATATATTTGTGGACGAGAGTTCTCATTTATAACTCTGCACGTTTGTGAATTGCAGTGCCCCTGAGCTCCATTTGGCTCCTCGCTTTTTTGGGAGCTGGCCGCAAAAGCGCAGGATTGCTTCAGGCCCTATTTTGGTTCTGGGGGGCAGGCTGAGCCTGTGGTTCATTCTTCTTCCTGATGGGAAAATGGAGTGACCTGTGCCTATCCCAACACCTAGGGCTAGTCTTTCGTTGGTTCCCCGTCTTCCCGTTCATCCTCAGGACAAATTGCAACCTGGACGAAACAGTAGGTTAAAGGTGCTGATTCTCCAAGTAGGGAGATGGTTAGTCAAGCGGCTGGAATGGCGAACCCGAGCACAAGGAGAGGAGAAATGAGGTGCGTTTTAGAAACCTTTCCCGATCTCACGGCATACCATCTTCTGGGTTTCCCATGCATGTTTTGATGTAGGAAGATTCCCTTGTACCTGGAGATTTGAGACCCATGGGGTGGGTACCCCGCGGTATTACTTTAAAGTATCTGCATTTGCTCACCCAACCTCACCAATCCTCTCAGCCCCAAGAGTGTCCAGCCTTATGTCTCATCCAGCTGTGGGATGATATGGTCAATCCAGGTTGCATCAGAGACCCTGAACGGATTTTGTAAGAATTTATCTCTCTTTCACTGTCTTTGTTTTGTGGGTTTTTTAAAGTAATGTATGTTTAGAATGGGGTTTGGCTGCTTTTCCCTGCTGTGTTTATGCCGCTTTACACCCTCTTGATTCACTTGCAGAGAGATATCAATACATAGGTTTTCAGATTCATACTAGTCAGATATATTCTTGTGCGGTGACTAGGGGGTGTTGAGTCCAGTTCACTGAGCAGGGAGTAGGCCTTGTCTATTACATATTTGGCTTATGGAGCGGTGTCTGAGCTAATTTCAAACCCTTGTTTTATGCATCACCCCACCTCACCTTTCCGATTAAGCAGCCATAGTGTGTCTTCTAAAGGTGTGACTCTGTTCTGTTTTGTAATTCAGTTCAAGTGTAGCGATTTTGACATTCCCTCTATAAGCGATATCTTAGGATAAGTGCCTTTTTCTGTGTGACTTATTTCACTTAGACTCATCGTACCTAAATCCACTCATCATGCTGCTAACTAGCCTTGTGACATTGATTTCATGGCTGAGTGATATTGCATTGTGCCAAGTACCACCATTTCTTTATCCATTTATCTCTTTCCTGGGATATTGAAGGTGTACCGAAGCGGAGGTTCTTGTAAACAGAGCAGCCGTATAGTTTGGGGTGCCTGTGTCTTGTTGATTTTTAGTTTTCCCAATTTATACGCCCATGAGTGGAAGTGCCCTATGCTCTCTACGCTGTGTTTATTACTTGTTTCAGGACACACCGTACTCTTCTCCAGAGTGCCTGTTGGCAATTTACATCCCGCCCATCAGCGTAGCAAGGCTCCCATGTCTCCATGTCCTGTCCTGTTTTTCTGGTTTTTACACTTTGTTCAACATGGCCCTTTTGACCGAGGGCAAGCGAGACTTCTTTGTAGCGCTGATTTGCCCTTCCGGCTTGCTTGGTTGGCCAAAAAGGGCGTATGCGTTTTTTCCTGAATATATTCAGGAAAAAACGCATACGCCCTTTTTGGCCAAGGGCATCATTGTCAACGTTTTGCCGCTTTTCATGTGCTTTAAAGGCGAGTCGAATCTACCTCCTGAAATCTGTTTCCTGCAAATTTGCCTTGCTTTCAAATCCTCTTCGTTGCCTTCCCTCAATATATTTGTGGACGAGAGTTCTCATTTATAACTCTGCACGTTTGTGAATTGCAGTGCCCCTGAGCTCCATTTGTCTCCGCGCTTTTTTGGGAGCTGGCCGCAAAAGCGCAGGATTGCTTCAGGCCCTATTTTGGTTCTGGGGGGCAGGCTGAGCCTGTGGTTCATTCTTCTTCCTGATGGGAAAATGGAGTGACCTATGCCTGTCCCAACACCTAGGGCTCGTCTCTCGTTGGTTCCCCGTCTTCACGTTCATCCTCAGGACAAATTGCAACCTGTACAATCAGGAGGTTAAAGGTGCTGATTCTTCAAGTAGGGAGATGGTTAGTCAAGCAGCTGGAATGGTGAACCCGAGCACAAGGAGAGGAGAAATGAGGTGCATTTTAGAAACCTTTCCCGATCTCATGGCATACCATCTTCTGGGTTTCCCATGCATGTTTTGATGTAGGAAGATGCCCTTGTACCTGGAGATTTGAGACCCATGGGGTGTGTTCCCCGCAGTGTTACTTTAAATTATCTGCGTTTGCTCACCCAACCTCACCAATCCTCTCAGCCCCAAGAGTGTCCAGCCTTATGTCTCATCCAGCTGTGGGTCTAGATATGGTCAATCCAGGTTGCATCATAGACCCAGAACAGATTTTGTAAGAATTTCTCTCTCTTTCACTGTCTTTGCTTTGTGGGTTTTTTAAAGTAATGTATGTTTAGAATGGGGTTTGGCTGCTTTTCCCTGCTGTGTTTATGCCGCTTTACACCCTCTTGATTCACTTGCAGAGAGATATCGATACATAGGTTTTCAGATTCTTACTAGTCAGATATATTCTTGTGTGGTGACTAGGGTGTGTTGAGTCCAGTTCATTGAGCAGGGAGTAGGCCTTGTCTATTACATATTTGGCTTATGGAGCGGTCTCTGAGCTTATTTCAAACCCTTGTTTTATGCATCACCCCACCTCACCTTTCCCGTTAAGCAGCCATAGTGTGTCTTCTAAAGGTGTGACTCTGTTCTGTTTTGTAATTCAGTTCAAGTGTAGCGATTTTGACATTCCCTCTATAAGCGATATCTTAGGATAAGTGTCTTTTTCTGTGTGACTTATTTCACTTAGAATCATCGTACCTAAATCCACTCATCATGCTGCTAACTAGCCTTATGATATTGATTTCATGGCTGAGTGATATTCCATTGTGCCAAGTACCACCATTTCTTTATCCATTTTTCTCTTTCCTGGGATATTGAAGGTGTACCGAAGCGGAGGTTCTTGTAAACAGAGCAGCCGTAAAGTTTGGGGTGCCTCTGTCTTGTTGATTTTTAATTTTCCCAATTTATACGCCCATGAGTGGAAGTGCCCTATGCTCTCAACGCTGTGTTTATTACTTGTTTCAGGACACACCGTACTCATCTCCAGAGTGCCTGTTGGCAATTTACATCCCGCCCATCAGCGTAGCAAGGCTCCCATGTCTCCATGGCCTGTCCTGCTTTTCTGGTTTTTACACTTTGTTCAGCATGGCCCTTTTGACCGAGGGCAAGCGAGACTTCTTTGTAGCGCTGATTTGCCCTTCCGGCTTGCTTGGTTGGCCAAAAAGGGCGTATGCGTTTTTTCCTGAATATATTCAGGAAAAAACGCATACGCCCTTTTTGGCCAAGGGCATCATTGTCAACGTTTTGCCGCTTTTCATGTGCTTTAAAGGCGAGTCGAATCTACCTCCTGAAATCTGTTTCCTGCAAATCTGCCTTGCTTTCAAATCCTCTTCGTTGCCTTCCTTCAATATATTTGTGGACGAGAGTTCTCATTTATAACTCTGCACGTTTGTGAATTGCAGTGCCCCTGAGCTCCATTTGTCTCCTCGCTTTTTTGGGAGCTGGCCGCAAAAGCGCAGGATTGCTTCAGGCCCTATTTTGGTTCTGGGGGGCAGGCTGAGCCTGTGGTTCATTCTTCTTCCTGATGGGAAAATGGAGTGACCTATGCCTGTCCCAACACCTAGGGCTCGACTCTCGTTGGTTCCCCGTCTTCACGTTCATCCTCAGGACAAATTGCAACCTGTACAATCAGGAGGTTAAAGGTGCTGATTCTCCAAGTAGGGAGATGGTTAGTCAAGCAGCTGGAATGGTGAACCCGAGCACAAGGAGAGGAGAAATGAGGTGCAGTTTAGAAACCTTTCCCGATCTCATGGCATACCATCTTCTGGGTTTCCCATGCATGTTTTGATGTAGGAAGATGCCCTTGTACCTGGAGATTTGAGACCCATGGGGTGTGTTCCCCGCAGTGTTACTTTAAAGTATCTGCATTTGCTCACCCAACCTCACCAATCCTCTCAGCCCCAAGAGTGTCCAGCCTTATGTCTCATCCAGCTGTGGGTCTAGATATGGTCAATCCAGGTTGCATCATAGACCCTGAACGGATTTTGTAAGAATTTCTCTCTCTTTCACTGTCTTTGTTTTGTGGGTTTTTTAAAGTAATTTATGTTTAGAATCGGGCTTGGCTGCTTTTCCCTGCTGTGTTGATGCCGCTTTACACCCTCTTGATTCACTTGCAGAGAGATATCGATACATAGGTTTTCAGATTCTTACTAGTCAGATATATTCTTGTGTGGTGACTAGGGTGTGTTGAGTCCAGTTCACTGAGCAGGGAGTAGGCCTTGTCTATTACATATTTGGCTTATGGAGCGGTGTCTGAGCTAATTTGAAACCCTTGTTTTATGCATCACCCCACCTCACCTTTCCCGTTAAGCAGCCATAGTGTGTCTTCTAAAGGTGTGATTCTGTTCTGTTTTGTAATTCAGTTCAAGTGTAGCGATTTTGACATTCCCTCTATAAGCGATATCTTAGGATAAGTGTCTTTTTCTGTGTGACTTATTTCACTTAGAATCATCGTACCTAAATCCACTCATCATGCTGCTAACTAGCCTTATGACATTGATTTCATGGCTGAGTGATATTCCATTGTGCCAAGTACCACCATTTCTTTATCCATTTTTCTCTTTCCTGGGATATTGAAGGTGTACCGAAGCGGAGGTTCTTGGAAACAGAGCAGCCGTAAACTTTAGGGTGCCTGTGTCTTGTTGATTTTTAGTTTTCCCCATTTATACACCCATGAGTGGAAGTGCCCTATGCTCTCTACGCTGTGTTTATTACTTGTTTCAGGACACACTGTACTCTTCTCCAGAGTGCCTGTTGGCAATTTACATCCCGCCCATCAGCGTAGTAGGGCTGCCATGTCTCCATGGCCTGTCCTGCTTTTCTGGTTTTTACACTTTGTTCAGCATGGCCCTTTTGACTGAGGGCAAGCGAGACTTCTTTGTAGCGTTGATTTGCACTTCCGGCTTGCTTGGTTGGCCAAAAAGGGCGTATGCGTTTTTTCCTGAATATATTCAGGAAAAAACGCATACGCCCTTTTTGGCCAAGGGCATCATTGTCAACGTTTTGCCGCTTTTCATGTGCTTTAAAGGCGAGTCGAATCTACCTCCTGAAATCTGTTTCCTGCAAATCTGCCTTGCTTTCAAATCCTCTTCGTTGCCTTCCCTCAATATATTTGTGGACGAGAGTTCTCATTTATAACTCTGCACGTTTGTGAATTGCAATGCCCCTGAGCTCCATTTGTCTCCTCGCTTTTTTGGGAGCTGGCCGCAAAAGCGCAGGATTGCTTCAGGCCCTATTTTGATTCTGGGGGGCAGGCTGAGCCTGTGGTTCATTCTTCTTCCTGATGGGAAAATGGAGTGACCTATGCCTGTCCCAACACCTAGGGCTAGTCTCTCGTTGGTTCCCCGTCTTCCCGTTCATCCTCAGGACAAATTGCAACCTGTACAATCAGGAGGTTAAAGGTGCTGATTCTCCAAGTAGGGAGATGGTTAGTCAAGCGGCTGGAATGGCGAACCCGAGCACAAGGAGAGGAGAAATGAGGTGCGTTTTAGAAACCATTCCCGATATCATGGCATACCATCTTCTGGGTTTCCCATGCATGTTTTGATGTAGGAAGATTCCCTTGTACCTGGAGATTTGAGACCCATGGGGTGGGTACCCCGCGGTATTACTTTAAAGTATCTGCATTTGCTCACCCAACCTCACCAATCCTCTCAGCCCCAAGAGTGTCCAGCCTTATGTCTCATCCAGCTGTGGGTCTAGATATGGTCAATCCAGGTTGCATCAGAGACCCTGAACGGATTTTGTAAGAATTTCTCTCTCTTTCACTGTCTTTGCTTTGTGGGTTTTTTAAAGTAATGTATGTTTAGAATGGGGTTTGGCTGCTTTTCCCTGCTGTGTTTATGCCGCTTTACACCCTCTTGATTCACTTGCAGTGAGATATCAATACATAGGTTTTCAGATTCTTACTAGTCAGATATATTCTTGTGCGGTGACTAGGGGGTGTTGAGTCCAGTTCACTGAGCAGGGAGTAGGCCTTGTCTATTACATATTTGGCTTATGGAGCGGTCTCTGAGCTAATTTCAAACCCTTGTTTTATGCATCACCCCACCTCACCTTTCCGGTTAAGCAGCCATAGTGTGTCTTCTAAAGGTGTGCCTCTGTTCTGTTTTGTAATTCAGTTCAAGTGTAGCGATTTTGACATTCTCTCTATAAGCGATATCTTAGGATAAGTGCCTTTTTCTGTGTGACTTAATTCACTTAGAATCATCGTCGCTAAATCGACACATCATGCTGCTAATTAGCCTTATGACATTGATTTCATGGCTGAGTGATATTCCATTGTGCCAAGTACCACCATTTCTTTATCCATTTTTCTCTTTCCTGGGATATTGAAGGTGTACCGAAGCGGAGGTTCTTGGCAACAGAGCAGCCGTAAAGTTTGGGGTGCCTGTGTCTTGTTGATTTTTAATTTTCCCAATTTATACGCCCATGAGTGGAAGTGCCCTATGCTCTCAACGCTGTGTTTATTACTTGTTTCAGGACACACCGTACTCATCTCCAGAGTGCCTGTTGGCAATTTACATCCCGCCCATCAGCGTAGCAAGGCTCCCATGTCTCCATGGCCTGTCCTGCTTTTCTGGTTTTTACACTTTGTTCAGCATGGCCCTTTTGACCGAGGGCAAGCGAGACTTCTTTGTAGCGCTGATTTGCCCTTCCGGCTTGCTTGGTTGGCCAAAAAGGGCGTATGCGTTTTTTCCTGAATATATTCAGGAAAAAACGCATACGCCCTTTTTGGCCAAGGGCATCATTGTCAACGTTTTGCCGCTTTTCATGTGCTTTAAAGGCGAGTCGAATCTACCTCCTGAAATCTGTTTCCTGCAAATCTGCCTTGCTTTCAAATCCTCTTCGTTGCCTTCCTTCAATATATTTGTGGACGAGAGTTCTCATTTATAACTCTGCACGTTTGTGAATTGCAGTGCCCCTGAGCTCCATTTGTCTCCTTGCTTTTTTGGGAGCTGGCCGCAAAAGCGCAGGATTGCTTCAGGCCCTATTTTGGTTCTGGGGGGCAGGCTGAGCCTGTGGTTCATTCTTCTTCCTGATGGGAAAATGGAGTGACCTATGCCTGTCCCAACACCTAGGGCTCGTCTCTCGTTGGTTCCCCGTCTTCACGTTCATCCTCAGGACAAATTGCAACGTGTACAATCAGGAGGTTAAAGGTGCTGATTCTCCAAGTAGGGAGATGGTTAGTCAAGCAGCTGGAATGGTGAACCCGAGCACAAGGAGAGGAGAAATGAGGTGCATTTTAGAAACCTTTCCCGATCTCATGGCATACCATCTTCTGGGTTTCCCATGCATGTTTTGATGTAGGAAGATGCCCTTGTACCTGGAGATTTGAGACCCATGGGGTGTGTTCCCCGCAGTGTTACTTTAAAGTATCTGCGTTTGCTCACCCAACATCACCAATCCTCTCAGCCACAAGAGTGTCCAGCCTTATGTCTCATCCAGCTGTGGGTCTAGATATGGTCAATCCAGGTTGCATCATAGACCCTGAACGGATTTTGTAAGAATTTCTCTCTCTTTCACTGTCTTTGTTTTGTGGGTTTTTTAAAGAAATTTATGTTTAGAATCGGGCTTGGCTGCTTTTCCCTGCTGTGTTGATGCCGCTTTACACCCTCTTGATTCACTTGCAGAGAGATATCGATATATATGTTTTCAGATTCTTACTAGTCAGATATATTCTTGTGTGGTGACTAGGGTGTGTTGAGTCCAGTTCACTGAGCAGGGAGTAGGCCTTGTCTATTACATATTTGGCTTATGGAGCGGTCTCTGAGCTAATTTGAAACCCTTGTTTTATGCATCACCCCACCTCACCTTTCCCGTTAAGCAGCCATAGTGTGTCTTCTAAAGGTGTGACTCTGTTCTGTTTTGTAATTCAGTTCAAGTGTAGCGATTTTGACATTCCCTCTATAAGCGATATCTTAGGATAAGTGTCTTTTTCTGTGTGACTTATTTCACTTAGAATCATCGTACCTAAATCCACTCATCATGCTGCTAACTAGCCTTATGACATTGATTTCATGGCTGAGTGATATTCCATTGTGCCAAGTACCACCATTTCTTTATCCATTTTTCTCTTTCCTGGGATATTGAAGGTGTACCGAAGCGGAGGTTCTTGGCAACAGAGCAGCCGTAAAGTTTGGGGTGCCTGTGTCTTGTTGATTTTTAGTTTTCCCAATTTATACGCCCATGAGTGGAAGTGCCCTATGCTCTCAACGCTGTGTTTATTACTTGTTTCAGGACACACCGTACTCTTCTCCAGAGTGCCTGTTGGCAATTTACATCCCGCCCATCAGCGTAGCAAGGCTCCCATGTCTCCATGGCCTGTCCTGATTTTCTGGTTTTTACACTTTGTTCAGCATGGCCCTTTTGACCGAGGGCAAGCGAGACTTCTTTGTAGCGCTGATTTGCCCTTCCGGCTTGCTTGGTTGGCCAAAAAGGGCGTATGCGTTTTTTCCTGAATATATTCAGGAAAAAACGCATACGCCCTTTTTGGCCAAGGGCATCATTGTCAACGTTTTGCCGCTTTTCATGTGCTTTAAAGGCGAGTCGAATCTACCTCCTGAAATCTGTTTCCTGCAAATCTGCCTTGCTTTCAAATCCTCTTCGTTGCCTTCCCTCAATATATTTGTGGACGAGAGTTCTCATTTATAACTCTGCACGTTTGTGAATTGCAGTGCCCCTGAGCTCCATTTGTCTCCGCGCTTTTTTGGGAGCTGGCCGCAAAAGCGCAGGATTGCTTCAGGCCCTATTTTGGTTCTGGGGGGCAGGCTGAGCCTGTGGTTCATTCTTCTTCCTGATGGGAAAATGGAGTGACCTATGCCTGTCCCAACACCTAGGGCTCGTCTCTCGTTGGTTCCCCGTCTTCACGTTCATCCTCAGGACAAATTGCAACCTGTACAATCAGGAGGTTAAAGGTGCTGATTCTTCAAGTAGGGAGATGGTTAGTCAAGCAGCTGGAATGGTGAACCCGAGCACAAGGAGAGGAGAAATGAGGTGCATTTTAGAAACCTTTCCCGATCTCATGGCATACCATCTTCTGGGTTTCCCATGCATGTTTTGATGTAGGAAGATGCCCTTGTACCTGGAGATTTGAGACCCATGGGGTGTGTTCCCCGCAGTGTTACTTTAAATTATCTGCGTTTGCTCACCCAACCTCACCAATCCTCTCAGCCCCAAGAGTGTCCAGCCTTATGTCTCATCCAGCTGTGGGTCTAGATATGGTCAATCCAGGTTGCATCATAGACCCAGAACAGATTTTGTAAGAATTTCTCTCTCTTTCACTGTCTTTGCTTTGTGGGTTTTTTAAAGTAATGTATGTTTAGAATGGGGTTTGGCTGCTTTTCCCTGCTGTGTTTATGCCGCTTTACACCCTCTTGATTCACTTGCAGAGAGATATCGATACATAGGTTTTCAGATTCTTACTAGTCAGATATATTCTTGTGTGGTGACTAGGGTGTGTTGAGTCCAGTTCATTGAGCAGGGAGTAGGCCTTGTCTATTACATATTTGGCTTATGGAGCGGTCTCTGAGCTTATTTCAAACCCTTGTTTTATGCATCACCCCACCTCACCTTTCCCGTTAAGCAGCCATAGTGTGTCTTCTAAAGGTGTGACTCTGTTCTGTTTTGTAATTCAGTTCAAGTGTAGCGATTTTGACATTCCCTCTATAAGCGATATCTTAGGATAAGTGTCTTTTTCTGTGTGACTTATTTCACTTAGAATCATCGTACCTAAATCCACTCATCATGCTGCTAACTAGCCTTATGATATTGATTTCATGGCTGAGTGATATTCCATTGTGCCAAGTACCACCATTTCTTTATCCATTTTTCTCTTTCCTGGGATATTGAAGGTGTACCGAAGCGGAGGTTCTTGTAAACAGAGCAGCCGTAAAGTTTGGGGTGCCTCTGTCTTGTTGATTTTTAATTTTCCCAATTTATACGCCCATGAGTGGAAGTGCCCTATGCTCTCAACGCTGTGTTTATTACTTGTTTCAGGACACACCGTACTCATCTCCAGAGTGCCTGTTGGCAATTTACATCCCGCCCATCAGCGTAGCAAGGCTCCCATGTCTCCATGGCCTGTCCTGCTTTTCTGGTTTTTACACTTTGTTCAGCATGGCCCTTTTGACCGAGGGCAAGCGAGACTTCTTTGTAGCGCTGATTTGCCCTTCCGGCTTGCTTGGTTGGCCAAAAAGGGCGTATGCGTTTTTTCCTGAATATATTCAGGAAAAAACGCATACGCCCTTTTTGGCCAAGGGCATCATTGTCAACGTTTTGCCGCTTTTCATGTGCTTTAAAGGCGAGTCGAATCTACCTCCTGAAATCTGTTTCCTGCAAATCTGCCTTGCTTTCAAATCCTCTTCGTTGCCTTCCTTCAATATATTTGTGGACGAGAGTTCTCATTTATAACTCTGCACGTTTGTGAATTGCAGTGCCCCTGAGCTCCATTTGTCTCCTCGCTTTTTTGGGAGCTGGCCGCAAAAGCGCAGGATTGCTTCAGGCCCTATTTTGGTTCTGGGGGGCAGGCTGAGCCTGTGGTTCATTCTTCTTCCTGATGGGAAAATGGAGTGACCTATGCCTGTCCCAACACCTAGGGCTCGACTCTCGTTGGTTCCCCGTCTTCACGTTCATCCTCAGGACAAATTGCAACCTGTACAATCAGGAGGTTAAAGGTGCTGATTCTCCAAGTAGGGAGATGGTTAGTCAAGCAGCTGGAATGGTGAACCCGAGCACAAGGAGAGGAGAAATGAGGTGCAGTTTAGAAACCTTTCCCGATCTCATGGCATACCATCTTCTGGGTTTCCCATGCATGTTTTGATGTAGGAAGATGCCCTTGTACCTGGAGATTTGAGACCCATGGGGTGTGTTCCCCGCAGTGTTACTTTAAAGTATCTGCATTTGCTCACCCAACCTCACCAATCCTCTCAGCCCCAAGAGTGTCCAGCCTTATGTCTCATCCAGCTGTGGGTCTAGATATGGTCAATCCAGGTTGCATCATAGACCCTGAACGGATTTTGTAAGAATTTCTCTCTCTTTCACTGTCTTTGTTTTGTGGGTTTTTTAAAGTAATTTATGTTTAGAATCGGGCTTGGCTGCTTTTCCCTGCTGTGTTTATGCCGCTTTACACCCTCTTGATTCACTTGCAGTGAGATATCAATACATAGGTTTTCAGATTCTTACTAGTCAGATATATTCTTGTGCGGTGACTAGGGGGTGTTGAGTCCAGTTCACTGAGCAGGGAGTAGGCCTTGTCTATTACATATTTGGCTTATGGAGCGGTCTCTGAGCTAATTTCAAACCCTTGTTTTATGCATCACCCCACCTCACCTTTCCGGTTAAGCAGCCATAGTGTGTCTTCTAAAGGTGTGCCTCTGTTCTGTTTTGTAATTCAGTTCAAGTGTAGCGATTTTGACATTCTCTCTATAAGCGATATCTTAGGATAAGTGCCTTTTTCTGTGTGACTTAATTCACTTAGAATCATCGTCGCTAAATCGACACATCATGCTGCTAATTAGCCTTATGACATTGATTTCATGGCTGAGTGATATTCCATTGTGCCAAGTACCACCATTTCTTTATCCATTTTTCTCTTTCCTGGGATATTGAAGGTGTACCGAAGCGGAGGTTCTTGGCAACAGAGCAGCCGTAAAGTTTGGGGTGCCTGTGTCTTGTTGATTTTTAATTTTCCCAATTTATACGCCCATGAGTGGAAGTGCCCTATGCTCTCAACGCTGTGTTTATTACTTGTTTCAGGACACACCGTACTCATCTCCAGAGTGCCTGTTGGCAATTTACATCCCGCCCATCAGCGTAGCAAGGCTCCCATGTCTCCATGGCCTGTCCTGCTTTTCTGGTTTTTACACTTTGTTCAGCATGGCCCTTTTGACCGAGGGCAAGCGAGACTTCTTTGTAGCGCTGATTTGCCCTTCCGGCTTGCTTGGTTGGCCAAAAAGGGCGTATGCGTTTTTTCCTGAATATATTCAGGAAAAAACGCATACGCCCTTTTTGGCCAAGGGCATCATTGTCAACGTTTTGCCGCTTTTCATGTGCTTTAAAGGCGAGTCGAATCTACCTCCTGAAATCTGTTTCCTGCAAATCTGCCTTGCTTTCAAATCCTCTTCGTTGCCTTCCTTCAATATATTTGTGGACGAGAGTTCTCATTTATAACTCTGCACGTTTGTGAATTGCAGTGCCCCTGAGCTCCATTTGTCTCCTTGCTTTTTTGGGAGCTGGCCGCAAAAGCGCAGGATTGCTTCAGGCCCTATTTTGGTTCTGGGGGGCAGGCTGAGCCTGTGGTTCATTCTTCTTCCTGATGGGAAAATGGAGTGACCTATGCCTGTCCCAACACCTAGGGCTCGTCTCTCGTTGGTTCCCCGTCTTCACGTTCATCCTCAGGACAAATTGCAACGTGTACAATCAGGAGGTTAAAGGTGCTGATTCTCCAAGTAGGGAGATGGTTAGTCAAGCAGCTGGAATGGTGAACCCGAGCACAAGGAGAGGAGAAATGAGGTGCATTTTAGAAACCTTTCCCGATCTCATGGCATACCATCTTCTGGGTTTCCCATGCATGTTTTGATGTAGGAAGATGCCCTTGTACCTGGAGATTTGAGACCCATGGGGTGTGTTCCCCGCAGTGTTACTTTAAAGTATCTGCGTTTGCTCACCCAACATCACCAATCCTCTCAGCCACAAGAGTGTCCAGCCTTATGTCTCATCCAGCTGTGGGTCTAGATATGGTCAATCCAGGTTGCATCATAGACCCTGAACGGATTTTGTAAGAATTTCTCTCTCTTTCACTGTCTTTGTTTTGTGGGTTTTTTAAAGAAATTTATGTTTAGAATCGGGCTTGGCTGCTTTTCCCTGCTGTGTTGATGCCGCTTTACACCCTCTTGATTCACTTGCAGAGAGATATCGATATATATGTTTTCAGATTCTTACTAGTCAGATATATTCTTGTGTGGTGACTAGGGTGTGTTGAGTCCAGTTCACTGAGCAGGGAGTAGGCCTTGTCTATTACATATTTGGCTTATGGAGCGGTCTCTGAGCTAATTTGAAACCCTTGTTTTATGCATCACCCCACCTCACCTTTCCCGTTAAGCAGCCATAGTGTGTCTTCTAAAGGTGTGACTCTGTTCTGTTTTGTAATTCAGTTCAAGTGTAGCGATTTTGACATTCCCTCTATAAGCGATATCTTAGGATAAGTGTCTTTTTCTGTGTGACTTATTTCACTTAGAATCATCGTACCTAAATCCACTCATCATGCTGCTAACTAGCCTTATGACATTGATTTCATGGCTGAGTGATATTCCATTGTGCCAAGTACCACCATTTCTTTATCCATTTTTCTCTTTCCTGGGATATTGAAGGTGTACCGAAGCGGAGGTTCTTGGCAACAGAGCAGCCGTAAAGTTTGGGGTGCCTGTGTCTTGTTGATTTTTAGTTTTCCCAATTTATACGCCCATGAGTGGAAGTGCCCTATGCTCTCAACGCTGTGTTTATTACTTGTTTCAGGACACACCGTACTCTTCTCCAGAGTGCCTGTTGGCAATTTACATCCCGCCCATCAGCGTAGCAAGGCTCCCATGTCTCCATGGCCTGTCCTGATTTTCTGGTTTTTACACTTTGTTCAGTATGGCCCTTTTGACCGAGGGCAAGCGAGACTTCTTTGTAGCGCTGATTTGCCCTTCCGGCTTGCTTGGTTGGCCAAAAAGGGCGTATGCGTTTTTTCCTGAATATATTCAGGAAAAAACGCATACGCCCTTTTTGGCCAAGGGCATCATTGTCAACGTTTTGCCGCTTTTCATGTGCTTTAAAGGCGAGTCGAATCTACCTCCTGAAATCTGTTTCCTGCAAATCTGCCTTGCTTTCAAATCCTCTTCGTTGCCTTCCCTCAATATATTTGTGGACGAGAGTTCTCATTTATAACTCTGCACGTTTGTGAATTGCAGTGCCCCTGAGCTCCATTTGGCTCCTCGCTTTTTTGGGAGCTGGCCGCAAAAGCGCAGGATTGCTTCAGGCCCTATTTTGGTTCTGGGGGGCAGGCTGAGCCTGTGTTTCATTCTTCTTCCTGATGGGAAAATGGAGTGACCTGTGCCTATCCCAACACCTAGAGCTAGTCTTTCGTTGGTTCCCCGTCTTCCGGTTCATCCTCAGGACAAATTGCAACCTGGACGAAACAGTAGGTTAAAGGTGCTGATTCTCCAAGTAGGGAGATGGTTAGTCAAGCGGCTGGAATGGTGAACCCGAGCAGAAGGAGAGGAGAAATGAGGTGCGTTTTAGAAACCTTTCCCGATCTCACGGCATACCATCTTCTGGGTTTCCCATGCATGTTTTGATGTAGGAAGATTCCCTTGTACCTGGAGATTTGAGACCCATGGGGTGGGTACCCCGCGGTATTACTTTAAAGTATCTGCATTTGCTCACCCAACCTCACCAATCCTCTCAGCCCCAAGAGTGTCCAGCCTTATGTCTCATCCAGCTGTGGGTCTAGATATGGTCAATCCAGGTTGCATCAGAGACCCTGAACGGATTTTGTAAGAATTTCTCTCTCTTTCACTGTCTTTGCTTTGTGGGTTTTTTAAAGTAATGTATGTTTAGAATGGGGTTTGGCTGCTTTTCCCTGCTGTGTTTATGCCGCTTTACACCCTCTTGATTCACTTGCAGAGAGATATCAATACATAGGTTTTCAGATTCATACTAGTCAGATATATTCTTTTGCGGTGACTAGGGGGTGTTGAGTCCAGTTCACTGAGCAGGGAGTAGGCCTTGTCTATTACATATTTGGCTTATGGAGCGGTGTCTGAGCTAATTTCAAACCCTTGTTTTATGCATCACCCCACCTCACCTTTCCGGTTAAGCAGCCATAGTGTGTCTTCTAAAGGTGTGACTCTGTTCTGTTTTGTAATTCAGTTCAAGTGTAGCGATTTTGACATTCCCTCTATAAGCGATATCTTAGGATAAGTGCCTTTTTCTGTGTGACTTATTTCACTTAGACTCATCGTACCTAAATCCACTCATCATGCTGCTAACTAGCCTTATGACATTGATTTCATGGCTGAGTGATATTGCATTGTGCCAAGTACCACCATTTCTTTATCCATTTATCTCTTTCTTGGGATATTGAAGGTGTACCGAAGCGGAGGTTCTTGTAAACAGAGCAGCCGTAAAGTTTGGGGTGCCTGTGTCTTGTTGATTTTTAGTTTTCCCAATTTATACGCCCATGAGTGGAAGTGCCCTATGCTCTCCACGCTGTGTTTATTACTTGTTTCAGGACACACCGTACTCTTCTCCAGAGTGCCTGTTGGCAATTTACATCCCGCCCATCAGCGTAGCAAGGCTCCCATGTCTCCATGGCCTGTCCTGTTTTTCTGGTTTTTACACTTTGTTCAACATGGCCCTTTTGACCGAGGGCAAGCGAGACTTCTTTGTAGCGCTGATTTGCCCTTCCGGCTTGCTTGGTTGGCCAAAAAGGGCGTATGCGTTTTTTCCTGAATATATTCAGGAAAAAACGCATACGCCCTTTTTGGCCAAGGGCATCATTGTCAACGTTTTGCCGCTTTTCATGTGCTTTAAAGGCGAGTCGAATCTACCTCCTGAAATCTGTTTCCTGCAAATCTGCCTTGCTTTCAAATCCTCTGCGTTGCCTTCCCTCAATATATTTGTGGACGAGAGTTCTCATTTATAACTCTGCACGTTTGTGAATTGCAGTGCCCCTGAGCTCCATTTGTCTCCTCGCTTTTTTGGGAGCTGGCCGCAAAAGCGCAGGATTGCTTCAGGCCCTATTTTGGTTCTGGGGGGCAGGCTGAGCCTGTGGTTCATTCTTCTTCCTGATGGGAAAATGGAGTGACCTATGCCTGTCCCAACACCTAGGGCTCGTCTCTCGTTGGTTCCCCGTCTTCACGTTCATCCTCAGGACAAATTGCAACCTGTACAATCAGGAGGTTAAAGGTGCTGATTCTTCAAGTAGGGAGATGGTTAGTCAAGCAGCTGGAATGGTGAACCCGAGAACAAGGAGAGGAGAAATGATGTGCATTTTAGAAACCTTTCCCGATCTCATGGCATACCATCTTCTGGGTTTCCCATGCATGTTTTGATGTAGGAAGATGCCCTTGTACCTGGAGATTTGAGACCCATAGGGTGTGTTCCCCGCAGTGTTACTTTAAAGTATCTGCGTTTGCTCACCCAACCTCACCAATCCTCTCAGCCCCAAGAGTGTCCAGCCTTATGTCTCATCCAGCTGTGGGTCTAGATATGGTCAATCCAGGTTGCATCATAGACCCAGAACGGATTTTGTAAGAATTTCTCTCTCTTTCACTGTCTTTGCTTTGTGGGTTTTTTAAAGTAATGTATGTTTAGAATGGGGTTTGGCTGCTTTTCCCTGCTGTGTTTATGCCGCTTTACACCCTCTTGATTCACTTGCAGAGAGATATCGATACATAGGTTTTCAGATTCTTACTAGTCAGATATATTCTTGTGTGGTGACTAGGGTGTGTTGAGTCCAGTTCACTGAGCAGGGAGTAGGCCTTGTCTATTACATATTTGGCTTATGGAGCGGTGTCTGAGCTAATTTCAAACCCTTGTTTTATGCATCACCCCACCTCACCTTTCCCGTTAATCAGCCATAGTGTGTCTTGTAAAGGTGTGAGTCTGTTCTGTTTTGTAATTCAGTTCAAGTGTAGCGATTTTGACATTCCCTCTATAAGCGATATCTTAGGATAAGTGTCTTTTTCTGTGTGACTTATTTCACTTAGAATCATCGTACCTAAATCCACTCATCATGCTGCTAACTAGCCTTATGACATTGATTTCATGGCTGAGTGATATTGCATTGTGCCAAGTACCACCAGTTCTTTATCCATTTTTCTCTTTCCTGGGATATTGAAGGTGTACCGAAGCGGAGGTTCTTGGAAACAGAGCAGCCGTAAAGTTTGGGGTGCCTGTGTCTTGTTGATTTTTAGTTTTCCCAATTTATACGCCCATGAGTGGAAGTGCCCTATGCTCTCAACGCTGTGTTTATTACTTGTTTCAGGACACACCGTACTCATCTCCAGAGTGCCTGTTGGCAATTTACATCCCGCCCATTAGCATAGCAAGGCTCCCATGTCTCCATGGCCTGTCCTGCTTTTCTGGTTTTTACACTTTGTTCAGCATGGCCCTTTTGACCGAGGGCAAGCGAGACTTCTTTGTAGCGCTGATTTGCCCTTCCGGCTTGCTTGGTTGGCCAAAAAGGGCGTATGCGTTTTTTCCTGAATATATTCAGGAAAAAACGCATACGCCCTTTCTGGCCAAGGGCATCATTGTCAACGTTTTGCCGCTTTTCATGTGCTTTAAAGGCGAGTCGAATCTACCTCCTGAAATCTGTTTCCTGCAAATCTGCCTTGCTTTCAAATCCTCTTCGTTGCCTTCCTTCAATATATTTGTGGACGAGAGTTCTCATTTATAACTCTGCACGTTTGTGAATTGCAGTGCCCCTGAGCTCCATTTGTCTCCTCGCTTTTCTGGGAGCTGGCCGCAAAAGCGCAGGATTGCTTCAGGCCCTATTTTGGTTCTGGGGGGCAGGCTGAGCCTGTGGTTCATTCTTCTTCCTGATGGGAAAATGGAGTGACCTATGCCTGTCCCAACACCTAGGGCTCGTCTCTCGTTGGTTCCCCGTCTTCACGTTCATCCTCAGGACAAATTGCAACCTGTACAATCAGGAGGTTATAGGCGCTGATTCTCCAAGTAGGGAGATGGTTAGTCAAGCAGCTGGAATGGTGAACCCGTGCACAAGGAGAGGAGAAATGAGGTGCATTTTAGAAACCTTTCCCGATCTCATGGCATACCATCTTCTGGGTTTCCCATGCATGTTTTGAT
Source organism: Eubalaena glacialis (assembly GCF_028564815.1). NCBI lineage: Eukaryota > Metazoa > Chordata > Mammalia > Artiodactyla > Balaenidae > Eubalaena > Eubalaena glacialis. Next base: position 180,294 of record NW_026871371.1, on the reverse strand, counting down.
GTAGGAAGATGCCCTTGTACCTGGAGATTTGATACCCATGGGGTGTGTTCCCCGCAGTGTTACTTTAAAGTATCTGCGTTTGCTCACCCAACCTCACCAATCCTCTCAGCCCCAAGAGTGTCCAGCCTTCTGTCTCATCCAGCTGTGGGTCTAGATATGGTCAATCCAGGTTGCATCATAGACCCTGAACGGATTTTGTAAGAATTTCTCTCTCTTTCACTGTCTTTGTTTTGTGGGTTTTTTAAAGTAATTTATGTTTAGAATCGGGCTTGGCTGCTTTTCCCTGCTGTGTTGATGCCGTTTTACACTCACTTGATTCACTTGCAGAGAGATATCGATACATAGGTTTTCAGATTCTTACTAGTCAGATATATTCTTGTGTGGTGACTAGGGTGTGTTGAGTCCAGTTCACTGAGCAGGGAGTAGGCCTTGTCTATTACATATTTGGCTTATGGAGCGGTCTCTGAGCTAATTTGAAACCCTTGTTTTATGCATCACCCCACCTCACCTTTCCCGTTAAGCAGCCATAGTGTGTCTTCTAAAGGTGTGACTCTGTTCTTTTATGTAATTCAGTTCAAGTGTAGCGATTTTGACATTCCCTCTCTAAGCGATATCTTAGGATAAGTGTCTTTTTCTGTGTGACTTATTTCACTTAGAATCATCGTACCTAAATCCACTCATCATGCTGCTAACTAGCCTTATGACATTGATTTCATGGCTGAGTGATATTCCATTGTGCCAAGTACCACCATTTCTTTATCCATTTTTCTCTTTCCTGGGATATTGAAGGTGTACCGAAGCGGAGGTTCTTGGAAACAGAGCAGCCGTTAACTTTAGGGTGCCTGTGTCTTGTTGATTTTTACTTTTCCCAATTATACGCCCATGAGTGGAAGTGCCCTATGCTCTCTACGCTGTGTTTATTACTTGTTTCAGGACACACCGTACTCTTCTCCAGAGTGCCTGTTGGCAATTTACATCCCGCCCATCAGCGTACTAAGGCTCCCATGTCTCCATGGCCTGTCCTGCTTTTCTGGTTTTTACACTTTGTTCAGCATGGCCCTTTTGACCGAGGGCAAGCGAGACTTCTTTTTAGCGTTGATTTGCACTTCCGGCTTGCTTGGTTGGCCAAAAAGGGCGTATGCGTTTTTTCCTGAATATATTCAGGAAAAAACGCATACGCCCTTTTTGGCCAAGGGCATCATTGTCAACGTTTTGCCGCTTTTCATGTGCTTTAAAGGCGAGTCGAATCTACCTCCTGAAATCTGTTTCCTGCAAATCTGCCTTGCTTTCAAATCCTCTGCGTTGCCTTCCCTCAATATATTTGTGGACGAGAGTTCTCATTTATAACTCTGCACGTTTGTGAATTGCAGTGCCCCTGAGCTCCATTTGTCTCCTCGCTTTTTTGGGAGCTGGCCGCAAAAGCGCAGGATTGCTTCAGGCCCTATTTTGGTTCTGGGGGGCAGGCTGAGCCTGTGGTTCATTCTTCTTCCTGATGGGAAAATGGAGTGACCTATGCCTGTCCCAACACCTAGGGCTCGTCTCTCGTTGGTTCCCCGTCTTCACGTTCATCCTCAGGACAAATTGCAACCTGTACAATCAGGAGGTTAAAGGTGCTGATTCTTCAAGTAGGGAGATGGTTAGTCAAGCAGCTGGAATGGTGAACCCGAGAACAAGGAGAGGAGAAATGATGTGCATTTTAGAAACCTTTCCCGATCTCATGGCATACCATCTTCTGGGTTTCCCATGCATGTTTTGATGTAGGAAGATGCCCTTGTACCTGGAGATTTGAGACCCATAGGGTGTGTTCCCCGCAGTGTTACTTTAAAGTATCTGCGTTTGCTCACCCAACCTCACCAATCCTCTCAGCCCCAAGAGTGTCCAGCCTTATGTCTCATCCAGCTGTGGGTCTAGATATGGTCAATCCAGGTTGCATCATAGACCCAGAACGGATTTTGTAAGAATTTCTCTCTCTTTCACTGTCTTTGCTTTGTGGGTTTTTTAAAGTAATGTATGTTTAGAATGGGGTTTGGCTGCTTTTCCCTGCTGTGTTTATGCCGCTTTACACCCTCTTGATTCACTTGCAGAGAGATATCGATACATAGGTTTTCAGATTCTTACTAGTCAGATATATTCTTGTGTGGTGACTAGGGTGTGTTGAGTCCAGTTCACTGAGCAGGGAGTAGGCCTTGTCTATTACATATTTGGCTTATGGAGCGGTGTCTGAGCTAATTTCAAACCCTTGTTTTATGCATCACCCCACCTCACCTTTCCCGTTAATCAGCCATAGTGTGTCTTGTAAAGGTGTGAGTCTGTTCTGTTTTGTAATTCAGTTCAAGTGTAGCGATTTTGACATTCCCTCTATAAGCGATATCTTAGGATAAGTGTCTTTTTCTGTGTGACTTATTTCACTTAGAATCATCGTACCTAAATCCACTCATCATGCTGCTAACTAGCCTTATGACATTGATTTCATGGCTGAGTGATATTGCATTGTGCCAAGTACCACCAGTTCTTTATCCATTTTTCTCTTTCCTGGGATATTGAAGGTGTACCGAAGCGGAGGTTCTTGGAAACAGAGCAGCCGTAAAGTTTGGGGTGCCTGTGTCTTGTTGATTTTTAGTTTTCCCAATTTATACGCCCATGAGTGGAAGTGCCCTATGCTCTCAACGCTGTGTTTATTACTTGTTTCAGGACACACCGTACTCATCTCCAGAGTGCCTGTTGGCAATTTACATCCCGCCCATTAGCATAGCAAGGCTCCCATGTCTCCATGGCCTGTCCTGCTTTTCTGGTTTTTACACTTTGTTCAGCATGGCCCTTTTGACCGAGGGCAAGCGAGACTTCTTTGTAGCGCTGATTTGCCCTTCCGGCTTGCTTGGTTGGCCAAAAAGGGCGTATGCGTTTTTTCCTGAATATATTCAGGAAAAAACGCATACGCCCTTTCTGGCCAAGGGCATCATTGTCAACGTTTTGCCGCTTTTCATGTGCTTTAAAGGCGAGTCGAATCTACCTCCTGAAATCTGTTTCCTGCAAATCTGCCTTGCTTTCAAATCCTCTTCGTTGCCTTCCTTCAATATATTTGTGGACGAGAGTTCTCATTTATAACTCTGCACGTTTGTGAATTGCAGTGCCCCTGAGCTCCATTTGTCTCCTCGCTTTTCTGGGAGCTGGCCGCAAAAGCGCAGGATTGCTTCAGGCCCTATTTTGGTTCTGGGGGGCAGGCTGAGCCTGTGGTTCATTCTTCTTCCTGATGGGAAAATGGAGTGACCTATGCCTGTCCCAACACCTAGGGCTCGTCTCTCGTTGGTTCCCCGTCTTCACGTTCATCCTCAGGACAAATTGCAACCTGTACAATCAGGAGGTTATAGGCGCTGATTCTCCAAGTAGGGAGATGGTTAGTCAAGCAGCTGGAATGGTGAACCCGTGCACAAGGAGAGGAGAAATGAGGTGCATTTTAGAAACCTTTCCCGATCTCATGGCATACCATCTTCTGGGTTTCCCATGCATGTTTTGATGTAGGAAGATGCCCTTGTACCTGGAGATTTGATACCCATGGGGTGTGTTCCCCGCAGTGTTACTTTAAAGTATCTGCGTTTGCTCACCCAACCTCACCAATCCTCTCAGCCCCAAGAGTGTCCAGCCTTCTGTCTCATCCAGCTGTGGGTCTAGATATGGTCAATCCAGGTTGCATCATAGACCCTGAACGGATTTTGTAAGAATTTCTCTCTCTTTCACTGTCTTTGTTTTGTGGGTTTTTTAAAGTAATTTATGTTTAGAATCGGGCTTGGCTGCTTTTCCCTGCTGTGTTGATGCCGTTTTACACTCACTTGATTCACTTGCAGAGAGATATCGATACATAGGTTTTCAGATTCTTACTAGTCAGATATATTCTTGTGTGGTGACTAGGGTGTGTTGAGTCCAGTTCACTGAGCAGGGAGTAGGCCTTGTCTATTACATATTTGGCTTATGGAGCGGTCTCTGAGCTAATTTGAAACCCTTGTTTTATGCATCACCCCACCTCACCTTTCCCGTTAAGCAGCCATAGTGTGTCTTCTAAAGGTGTGACTCTGTTCTTTTATGTAATTCAGTTCAAGTGTAGCGATTTTGACATTCCCTCTCTAAGCGATATCTTAGGATAAGTGTCTTTTTCTGTGTGACTTATTTCACTTAGAATCATCGTACCTAAATCCACTCATCATGCTGCTAACTAGCCTTATGACATTGATTTCATGGCTGAGTGATATTCCATTGTGCCAAGTACCACCATTTCTTTATCCATTTTTCTCTTTCCTGGGATATTGAAGGTGTACCGAAGCGGAGGTTCTTGGAAACAGAGCAGCCGTTAACTTTAGGGTGCCTGTGTCTTGTTGATTTTTACTTTTCCCAATTATACGCCCATGAGTGGAAGTGCCCTATGCTCTCTACGCTGTGTTTATTACTTGTTTCAGGACACACCGTACTCTTCTCCAGAGTGCCTGTTGGCAATTTACATCCCGCCCATCAGCGTACTAAGGCTCCCATGTCTCCATGGCCTGTCCTGCTTTTCTGGTTTTTACACTTTGTTCAGCATGGCCCTTTTGACCGAGGGCAAGCGAGACTTCTTTTTAGCGTTGATTTGCACTTCCGGCTTGCTTGGTTGGCCAAAAAGGGCGTATGCGTTTTTTCCTGAATATATTCAGGAAAAAACGCATACGCCCTTTTTGGCCAAGGGCATCATTGTCAACGTTTTGCCGCTTTTCATGTGCTTTAAAGGCGAGTCGAATCTACCTCCTGAAATCTGTTTCCTGCAAATCTGCCTTGCTTTCAAATCCTCTTCGTTGCCTTCCCTCAATATATTTGTGGACGAGAGTTCTCATTTATAACTCTGCACGTTTGTGAATTGCAGTGCCCCTGAGCTCCATTTGTCTCCTCGATTTTTGGGAGCTGGCCGCAAAAGCGCAGGATTGCTTCAGGCCCTATTTTGGTTCTGGAGGGCAGGCTGAGCCTGTGGTTCATTCTTCTTCCTGATGGGAAAATGGAGTGACCTGTGCCTGTCCCAACACCTAGGGCTAGTCTTTCGTTGGTTCCCCGTCTTCCTGTTCATCCTCAGGACAAATTGCAACCTGGACGAAACAGGAGGTTAAAGGTCCTGATTCTCCAAGTAGGGAGATGGTTAGTCAAGCAGCTGGAATGGCGAACCCGAGCACAAGGAGAGGAGAAATGAGGTGCGTTTTAGAAACCTTTCCCGATCTCATGGCATACCATCTTCTGGGATTCCCATGCATGTTTTGATGTAGGAAGATTCCCTTGTACCTGGAGATTTGAGACCCATGGGGTGGGTACCCCGCGTTATTACTTTAAAGTATCTGCATTTGCTCACCCAACCTCACCAATCCTCTCAGCCCCAAGAGTGTCCAGCCTTATGTCTCATCCAGCTGTGGGTCTAGATATGGTCAATCCAGGTTGCATCAGAGACCCTGAACGGATTTTGTAAGAATTTCTCTCTCTTTCTCTGTCTCTGCTTTGTGGCTTTTTTAAAGTAATGTATGTTTAGAATGGGGTTTGGCTGCTATTCCCTGCTGTGTTTATGCCACTTTACACCCTCTTGATTCACTTGCAGAGAGATATCAATACATAGGTTTTCAGATTCATACTAGTCAGATATATTCTTGTGCGGTGACTAGGGGGTGTTGAGTCCAGTTCACTGAGCAGGGAGTAGGCCTTGTCTATTACATATTTGGCTTATGGAGCGGTGTCTGAGCTAATTTCAAACCCTTGTTTTATGCATCAACCCACCTCACCTTTCCGGTTAAGCAGCCATAGTGTGTCTTCTAAAGGTGTGCCTCTGTTCTGTTTTGTAATTCAGTTCAAGTGTAGCGATTTTGACATTCCCTCTATAAGCGATATCTTAGGATAAGTGCCTTTTTCTGTGTGACTTATTTCACTTAGAATCATCGTACCTAAATCCACTCATCATGCTGCTAACTAGCCTTATGACATTGATTTCATGGCTGAGTGATATTCCATTGTGCCATGTATCAGCATTTCTTTATCCATTTTTCTCTTTCCTGGGATATTGAAGGTGTACCGAAGCGGAGGTTCTTGGCAACAGAGCAGCCGTAAAGTTTGGGGTGCCTGTGTCTTGTTGATTTTTAGTTTTCCCAATTTATACGCCCATGAGTGGAAGTGCCCTATGCTCTCAACGCTGTGTTTATTACTTGTTTCAGGACACACCGTACTCATCTCCAGAGTGCCTGTTGGCAATTTACATCCCGCCCATCAGCGTAGCAAGGCTCCCATGTCTCCATGGCCTGTCCTGCTTTTCTGGTTTTTACACTTTGTTCAGCATGGCCCTTTTGACCGAGGGCAAGCGAGACTTCTTTGTAGCGCTGATTTGCCCTTCCGGCTTGCTTGGTTGGCCAAAAGGGGCGTATGCGTTTTTTCCTGAATATATTCAGGAAAAAACGCATACGCCCCTTTTGGCCAAGGGCATCATTGTCAACGTTTTGCCGCTTTTCATGTGCTTTAATGGCGAGTCGAATTTACCTCCTGAAATCTGTTTCCTGCAAATCTGCCTTGCTTTCAAATCCTCTTCGTTGCCTTCCTTCAATATATTTGTGGACGAGAGTTCTCATTTATAACTCTGCACGTTTGTGAATTGCAGTGCCCCTGAGCTCCATTTGGCTCCTCGCTTTTTTGGGAGCTGGCCGCAAAAGCGCAGGATTGCTTCAGGCCCTATTTTGGTTCTGGAGGGCAGGCTGAGCCTGTGGTTCATTCTTCTTCCTGATGGGAAAATGGAGTGACCTATGCCTGTCCCAACACCTAGGGCTCGTCTCTCGTTGGTTCCCCGTCTTCCCGTTCATCCTCAGGACAAATTGCAACCTGTACAATCAGGAGGTTAAAGGTGCTGATTCTCCAAGTAGGGAGATGGTTAGTCAAGCAGCTGGAATGGTGAACCCGAGCACAAGGAGAGGAGAAATGAGGTGCATTTTAGAAACCTTTCCCGATCTCATGGCATACCATCTTCTGGGTTTCCCATGCATGTTTTGATGTAGGAAGATGCCCTTGTACCTGGAGATTTGAGACCCATGGGGTGTGTTCCCCGCAGTGTTACCTTAAAGTATCTGCGTTTGCTCACCCAACCTCACCAATCCTCTCAGCCCCAAGAGTGTCCAGCCTTATGTCTCATCCAGCTGTGGGTCTAGATATGGTCAATCCAGGTTGCATCAGAGACGCTGAACGGATTTTGTAAGAATTTCTCTCTCTTTCTCTGTCTCTGCTTTGTGGCTTTTTTAAAGTAATGTATGTTTAGAATGGGGTTTGGCTGCTATTCCCTGCTGTGTTTATGCCACTTTACACCCTCTTGATTCACTTGCAGAGAGATATCAATACATAGGTTTTCAGATTCATACTAGTCAGATATATTCTTGTGTGGTGACTAGGGGGTGTTGAGTCCAGTTCACTGAGCAGGGAGTAGGCCTTGTCTATTACATATTTGGCTTATGGAGCGGTGTCTGAGCTAATTTCAAACCCTTGTTTTATGCATCACCCCACCTCACCTTTCCGGTTAAGCAGCCATAGTGTGTCTTCTAAAGGTGTGCCTCTGTTCTGTTTTGTAATTCAGTTCAAGTGTAGCGATTTTGACATTCCCTCTATAAGCGATATCTTAGGATAAGTGCCTTTTTCTGTGTGACTTATTTCACTTAGAATCATCGTACCTAAATCCACTCATCATGCTGCTAACTAGCCTTATGACATTGATTTCATGGCTGAGTGATATTCCATTGTGCCATGTATCAGCATTTCTTTATCCATTTTTCTTTTTCCTGGGATGTTGAAGGTGTACCGAAGCGGAGGTTCTTGGCAACAGAGCAGCCGTAAAGTTTGGGGTGCCTGTGTCTTGTTGATTTTTAGTTTTCCCAATTTATACGCCCATGAGTGGAAGTGCCCTATGCTCTCAACGCTGTGTTTATTACTTGTTTCAGGACACACCGTACTCATCTCCAGAGTGCCTGTTGGCAATTTACATCCCGCCCATCAGCGTAGCAAGGCTCCCATGTCTCCATGGCCTGTCCTGCTTTTCTGGTTTTTACACTTTGTTCAGCATGGCCCTTTTGACCGAGGGCAAGCGAGATTTCTTTGTAGCGCTGATTTGCCCTTCCAGCTTGCTTGGTTGGCCAAAAGGGGCGTATGCGTTTTTTCCTGAATATATTCAGGAAAAAACGCATACGCCCCTTTTGGCCAAGGGCATCATTGTCAACGTTTTGCCGCTTTTCATGTGCTTTAATGGCGAGTCGAATTTACCTCCTGAAATCTGTTTCCTGCAAATCTGCCTTGCTTTCAAATCCTCTTCGTTGCCTTCCCTCAATATATTTTTGGACGAGAGTTCTCATTTATAACTCTGCACGTTTGTGAATTGCAGTGCCCCTGAGCTCCATTTGGCTCCTCGCTTTTTTGGGAGCTGGCCGCAAAAGCGCAGGATTGCTTCAGGCCCTATTTTGGTTCTGGAGGGCAGGCTGAGCCTGTGGTTCATTCTTCTTCCTGATGGGAAAATGGAGTGACCTATGCCTGTCCCAACACCTAGGGCTCGTCTCTCGTTGGTTCCCCGTCTTCCCGTTCATCCTCAGGACAAATTGCAACCTGTACAATCAGGAGGTTAAAGGTGCTGATTCTCCAAGTAGGGAGATGGTTAGTCAAGCAGCTGGAATGGTGAACCCGAGCACAAGGAGAGGAGAAATGAGGTGCATTTTAGAAACCTTTCCCGATCTCATGGCATACCATCTTCTGGGTTTCCCATGCATGTTTTGATGTAGGAAGATGCCCTTGTACCTGGAGATTTGAGACCCATGGGGTGTGTTCCCCGCAGTGTTACCTTAAAGTATCTGCGTTTGCTCACCCAACCTCACCAATCCTCTCAGCCCCAAGAGTGTCCAGCCTTATATCTCATTCAGCTGTGGGTGTACATATGGTCAATCCAGGTTGCATCATAGACCCTGAACGGATTTTGTAAGAATTTCTCTCTCTTTCACTGTCTTTGTTTTGTGGGTTTTTTAAAGTAATGTATGTTTAGAATCGGGCTTGGCTGCTTTTCCCTGCTGTGTTAATGCCGCTTTACACCCTTTTGATTCACTTGCAGAGAGATATCGATACATAGGTTTTCAGATTCTTACTAGTCAGATATATTCTTGTGTGGTGACTAGGGTGTGTTGAGTCCAGTTCACTGAGCAGGGAGTAGGCCTTTTCTATTACATATTTGGTTTATGGAGCGGTCTCTGAGCTAATTTGAAACCCTTGTTTTATGCATCACCCCAGTCACCTTTCCCGTTAAGCAGCCATAGTGTGTCTTCTAAAGGTGTGACTCTGTTCTGTTTTGTAATTCAGTTCAAGTGTAGCGATTTTGACATTCCCTCTATAAGCGATATCTTAGGATAAGTGCCTTTTTCTGTGTGACTTATTTCACTTAGAATCATCGTACCTAAATCCACTCATCATGCTGCTAACTAGCCTTATGACATTGATTTCATGGCTGAGTGATATTCCATTGTGCCAAGTACCACCATTTCTTTATCCATTTTTCTCTTTCCTGGGATATTGAAGGTGTACCGAAGCGGAGGTTCTTGGAAACAGAGCAGCCGTAAAGTTTGGGGTGCCTGTGTCTTGTTGATTTTTAGTTTTCCCAATTTATACGCCCATGAGTGGAAGTGCCCTATGCTCTCAACGCTGTGTTTATTACTTGTTTCAGGACACACCGTACTCATCTCCAGAGTGCCTGTTGGCAATTTACATCCCGCCCATCAGCGTAGCAAGGCTCCCATGTCTCCATGGCCTGTCCTGCTTTTCTGGTTTTTACACTTTGTTCAGCATGGCCCTTTTGACCGAGGGCAAGCGAGACTTCTTTGTAGTGCTGATTTGCCCTCCCGGCTTGCTTGGTTGGCCAAAAAGGGCGTATGCGTTTTTTCCTGAATATATTCAGGAAAAAACGCATACGCCCTTTTTGGCCAAGGGCATCATTGTCACCGTTTTGCCGCTTTTCATGTGCTTTAAAGGCGAGTCGAATCTACCTCCTGAAATCTGTTTCCTGCAAATCTGCCTTGCTTTCAAATCCTCTTCGTTGCCTTCCTTCAATATATTTGTGGACGAGAGTTCTCATTTATAACTCTGCACGTTTGTGAATTGCAGTGCCCCTGAGCTCCATTTGGCTCCTCGCTTTTTTGGGAGCTGGCCGCAAAAGCGCAGGATTGCTTCAGGCCCTATTTTGGTTCTGGAGGGCAGGCTGAGCCTGTGGTTCATTCTTCTTCCTGATGGGAAAATGGAGTGACCTATGCCTGTCCCAACACCTAGGGCTCGTCTCTCGTTGGTTCCCCGTCTTCCCGTTCATCCTCAGGACAAATTGCAACCTGTACAATCAGGAGGTTAAAGGTGCTGATTCTCCAAGTAGGGAGATGGTTAGTCAAGCAGCTGGAATGGTGAACCCGAGCACAAGGAGAGGAGAAATGAGGTGCATTTTAGAAACCTTTCCCGATCTCATGGCATACCATCTTCTGGGTTTCCCATGCATGTTTTGATGTAGGAAGATGCCCTTGTACCTGGAGATTTGAGACCCATGGGGTGTGTTCCCCGCAGTGTTACCTTAAAGTATCTGCGTTTGCTCACCCAACCTCACCAATCCTCTCAGCCCCAAGAGTGTCCAGCCTTATGTCTCATTCAGCTGTGGGTGTACATATGGTCAATCCAGGTTGCATCATAGACCCTGAACGGATTTTGTAAGAATTTCTCTCTCTTTCACTGTCTTTGTTTTGTGGGTTTTTTAAAGTAATTTATGTTTAGAATCGGGCTTGTCTGCTTTTCCCTGCTGTGTTGATGCCGCTTTACACCCTCTTGATTCACTTGCAGAGAGATATCGATACATAGGTTTTCAGATTCTTACTAGTCAGATATATTCTTGTGTGGTGACTAGGGTGTGTTGAGTCCAGTTCACTGAGCAGGGAGTAGGCTTTGTCTATTACATATTTGGCTTATGGAGCGGTCTCTGAGCTAATTTGAAACCCTTGTTTTATGCATCACCCCACCTCACCTTTCCCGTTAAGCAGCCATAGTGTGTCTTCTAAAGGTGTGACTCTGTTCTGTTTTGTAATTCAGTTCAAGTGTAGCGATTTTGACATTCCCTCTATAAGCGATATCTTAGGATAAGTGTCTTTTTCTGTGTGACTTATTTCACTTAGAATCATCGTACCTAAATCCACTCATCATGCTGCTAACTAGCCTTATGACATTGATTTCATGGCTGAGTGATATTCCATTGTGCCAAGTACCACCATTTCTTTATCCATTTTTCTCTTTCCTGGGATATTGAAGGTGTACCGAAGCGGAGGTTCTTGGAAACAGAGCAGCCGTAAACTTTAGGGTGCCTGTGTCTTGTTGATTTTTAGTTTTCCCAAATTATACGCCCATGAGTGGAAGTGCCCTATGCTCTCTACACTGTGGTTATTACTTGTTTCAGGACACACCGTACTCTTCTCCAGAGTGCCTGTTGGCAATTTACATCCCGCCCATCAGCATAGTAAGGCTCCCATATCTCCATGGCCTGTCCTGCTTTTCTGGTTTTTACACTTTGTTCAGCATGGCCCTTTTGACCGAGGGCAAGCGAGACTTCTTTGTAGCGTTGATTTGCCCTTCCGGCTTGCTTGGTTGGCCAAAAAGGGCGTATGCCTTTTTTCCTGAATATATTCAGGAAAAAAGGCATACGCCCTTTTTGGCCAAGGGCATCATTGTCAACCTTTTGCCGCTTTTCATGTGCTTTAAAGGCGAGTCGAATTTACCTCCTGAAATCTGTTTCCTGCAAATCTGCCTTGCTTTCAAATCCTCTTCGTTGCCTTCCCTCAATATATTTGTGGACGAGAGTTCTCATTTATGACTCTGCACGTTTGTGAATTGCAGTGCCCCTGAGCTCCATTTGTCTCCTCGCTTTATTGGGAGCTGGCCGCAAAAGCGCAGGATTGCTTCAGGCCCTATTTTGGTTCTGGGGGGCAGGCTGAGCCTGTGGTTCATTCTTCTTCCTGATGGGAAAATGGAGTGACCTGTGCCTGTCCCAACACCTAGGGCTAGTCTTTCGTTGGTTCCCCGTCTTCCCGTTCATCCTCAGGACAAATTGCAACCTGGACGAAACAGGAGGTTAAAGGTGCTGATTCTCCAAGTAGGGAGATGGTTAGTCAAGCGGCTGGAATGGCGAACCCGAGCACAAGGAGAGGAGAAATGAGGTGCGTTTTAGAAACCTTTCCCAATCTCATGGCATACCATCTTCTGGGTTTCCCATGCATGTTTTGATGTAGGAAGATTCCCTTGTACCTGGAGATTTGGGACCCATGGGGTGGGTACCCCGCGGTATTACTTTAAAGTATCTGCATTTGCTCACCCAACCTCACCAATCCTCTCAGCCCCAAGAGTGTCCAGACTTATGTCTCATCCAGCTGTGGGTCTAGATATGGTCAATCCAGGTTGCATCATAGACCCTGAACGGATTTTGTAAGAATTTCTCTCTCTTTCACTGTCTTTGCTTTGTGGGTTTTTTTAAAGTAATGTATGTTTAGAATGGGGTTTGGCTGCTATTCCTTGCTGTGTTTATGCCGCTTTACACCCTCTTGATTCACTTGCAGAGAGATATCAATACATAGGTTTTCAGATTCATACTAGTCCGATATATTCTTGTGCGGTGACTAGGGGGTGTTGAGTCCAGTTCACTGAGCAGGGAGTAGGCCTTGTCTATTACATATTTGGCTTATGGAGCGGTGTCTGAGCTAATTTCAAACCCTTGTTTTATGCATCACCCCACCTCACCTTTCCGGTTAAGCAGCCATAGTGTGTCTTCTAAAGGTGTGCCTCTGTTCTGTTTTGTAATTCAGTTCAAGTGTAGCGATTTTGACATTCCCTCTATAAGCGATATCTTAGGATAAGTGCCTTTTTCTGTGTGACTTATTTCACTTAGAATCATCGTACCTAAATCCACTCATCATGCTGCTAACTAGTCTTATGACATTGATTTCATGGCTGAGTGATATTCCATTGTGCCAAGTACCACCATTTCTTTATCCATTTTTCTCTTTCCTGGGATATTGAAGGTGTACCGAAGCGGAGGTTCTTGGCAACAGAGCAGCCGTAAAGTTTGGGGTGCCTGTGTCTTGTTGATTTTTAGTTTTCCCAATTTATACGCCCATGAGTGGAAGTGCCCTATGCTCTCAACGCTGTGTTTATTACTTGTTTCAGGACACACCGTACTCATCTCCAGAGTGCCTGTTGGCAATTTACATCCCGCCCATCAGCGTAGCAAGGCTCCCATGTCTCCATGGCCTGTCCTGCTTTTCTGGTTTTTACACTTTGTTCAGCATGGCCCTTTTGACCGAGGGCAAGCGAGACTTCTTTGTAGCGCTGATTTGCCCTCCCGGCTTGCTTGGTTGGCCAAAAGGGGCGTATGCGTTTTTTCCTGAATATATTCAGGAAAAAACGCATACGCCCTTTTTGGCCAAGGGCATCATTGTCAACGTTTTGCCGCTTTTCATGTGCTTTAAAGGCGAGTCGAATTTACCTCCTGAAATCTGTTTCCTGCAAATCTGCCTTGCTTTCAAATCCTCTTCGTTGCCTTCCCTCAATATATTTGTGGACGAGAGTTCTCATTTATGACTCTGCACGTTTGTGAATTGCAGTGCCCCTGAGCTCCATTTGTCTCCTCGCTTTATTGGGAGCTGGCCGCAAAAGCGCAGGATTGCTTCAGGCCCTATTTTGGTTCTGGGGGGTAGGCTGAGCCTGTGGTTCATTCTTCTTCCTGATGGGAAAATGGAGTGACCTGTGCCTGTCCCAACACCTAGGGCTAGTCTTTCGTTGGTTCCCCGTCTTCCCGTTCATCCTCAGGACAAATTGCAACCTGGACGAAACAGGAGGTTAAAGGTGCTGATTCTCCAAGTAGGGAGATGGTTAGTCAAGCGGCTGGAATGGCGAACCCGAGCACAAGGAGAGGAGAAATGAGGTGCGTTTTAGAAACCTTTCCCAATCTCATGGCATACCATCTTCTGGGTTTCCCATGCATGTTTTGATGTAGGAAGATTCCCTTGTACCTGGAGATTTGGGACCCATGGGGTGGGTACCCCGCGGTATTACTTTAAAGTATCTGCATTTGCTCACCCAACCTCACCAATCCTCTCAGCCCCAAGAGTGTCCAGACTTATGTCTCATCCAGCTGTGGGTCTAGATATGGTCAATCCAGGTTGCATCAGAGACCCTGAACGGATTTTGTAAGAATTTCTCTCTCTTTCACTGTCTTTGCTTTGTGGGTTTTTTTAAAGTAATGTATGTTTAGAATGGGGTTTGGCTGCTATTCCCTGCTGTGTTTATGCCGCTTTACACCCTCTTGATTCACTTGCAGAGAGATATCAATACATAGGTTTTCAGATTCATACTAGTCCGATATATTCTTGTGCGGTGACTAGGGGGTGTTGAGTCCAGTTCACTGAGCAGGGAGTAGGCCTTGTCTATTACATATTTGGCTTATGGAGCGGTGTCTGAGCTAATTTCAAACCCTTGTTTTATGCATCACCCCACCTCACCTTTCCGGTTAAGCAGCTATAGTGTGTCTTCTAAAGGTGTGCCTCTGTTCTGTTTTGTAATTCAGTTCAAGTGTAGCGATTTTGACATTCCCTCTATAAGCGATATCTTAGGATAAGTGCCTTTTTCTGTGTGACTTATTTCACTTAGAATCATCGTACCTAAATCCACTCATCATGCTGCTAACTAGTCTTATGACATTGATTTCATGGCTGAGTGATATTCCATTGTGCCAAGTACCACCATTTCTTTATCCATTTTTCTCTTTCCTGGGATATTGAAGGTGTACCGAAGCGGAGGTTCTTGGCAACAGAGCAGCCGTAAAGTTTGGGGTGCCTGTGTCTTGTTGATTTTTAGTTTTCCCAATTTATACGCCCATGAGTGGAAGTGCCCTATGCTCTCAACGCTGTGTTTATTACTTGTTTCAGGACACACCGTACTCATCTCCAGAGTGCCTGTTGGCAATTTACATCCCGCCCATCAGCGTAGCAAGGCTCCCATGTCTCCATGGCCTGTCCTGCTTTTCTGGTTTTTACACTTTGTTCAGCATGGCCCTTTTGACCGAGGGCAAGCGAGACTTCTTTGTAGCGCTGATTTGCCCTCCCGGCTTGCTTGGTTGGCCAAAAGGGGCGTATGCGTTTTTTCCTGAATATATTCAGGAAAAAACGCATACGCCCTTTTTGGCCAAGGGCATCATTGTCAACGTTTTGCCGCTTTTCATGTGCTTTAAAGGCGAGTCGAATATACCTCCTGAAATCTGTTTCCTGCAAATCTGCCTTGCTTTCAAATCCTCTTCGTTGCCTTCCCTCAATATATTTGTGGACGAGAGTTCTCATTTATAACTCTGCACGTTTGTGAATTGCAGTGCCCCTGAGCTCCATTTGGCTCCTCGCTTTTTTGGGAGCTGGCCGCAAAAGCGCAGGATTGCTTCAGGCCCTATTTTGGTTCTGGAGGGCAGGCTGAGCCTGTGGTTCATTCTTCTTCCTGATGGGAAAATGGAGTGACCTATGCCTGTCCCAACACCTAGGGCTCGTCTCTCGTTGGTTCCCCGTCTTCCCGTTCATCCTCAGGACAAATTGCAACCTGTACAATCAGGAGGTTAAAGGTGCTGATTCTCCAAGTAGGGAGATGGTTAGTCAAGCAGCTGGAATGGTGAACCCGAGCACAAGGAGAGGAGAAATGAGGTGCATTTTAGAAACCTTTCCCGATCTCATGGCATACCATCTTCTGGGTTTCCCATGCATGTTTTGATGTAGGAAGATGCCCTTGTACCTGGAGATTTGAGACCCATGGGGTGTGTTCCCCGCAGTGTTACCTTAAAGTATCTGCGTTTGCTCACCCAACCTCACCAATCCTCTCAGCCCCAAGAGTGTCCAGCCTTCTGTCTCATCCAGCTGTGGGTCTAGATATGGTCAATCCAGGTTTCATCATAGACCCTGAACGGATTTTGTAAGAATTTCTCTCTCTTTCACTGTCTTTGTTTTGTGGGTTTTTTAAAGTAATTTATGTTTAGAATGGGGTTTGGCTGCTATTCCCTGCTGTGTTTATGCCGCTTTACACCCTCTTGATTCACTTGCAGAGAGATATCAATACATAGGTTTTCAGATTCATATTAGTCAGATATATTCTTGTGCGGTGACTAGGGGGTGTTGAGTCCAATTCAATGAGCAGGGAGTAGGCCTTGTCTATTACATATTTGGCTTATGGAGCGGTGTCTGAGCTAATTTCAAACCCTTGTTTTATGCATCACCCCACCTCACCTTTCCGGTTAAGCAGCCATAGTGTGTCTTCTAAAGGTGTGCCTCTGTTCTGTTTTGTAATTCAGTTCAAGTGTAGCGATTTTGACATTCCCTCTATAAGCGATATCTTAGGATAAGTGCCTTTTTCTGTGTGACTTATTTCACTTAGAATCATCGTACCTAAATCCACTCATCATGCTGCTAACTAGCCTTATGACATTGATTTCATGGCTGAGTGATATTCCATTGTGCCAAGTACCACCATTTCTTTATCCATTTTTCTCTTTCCTGGGATATTGAAGGTGTACCGAAGCGGAGGTTCTTGGAAACAGAGCAGCCGTAAACTTTAGGGTGCCTGTGTCTTGTTGATTTTTAGTTTTCCCAAATTATACGCCCATGAGTGGAAGTGCCCTATGCTCTCTACGCTGTGGTTATTACTTGTTTCAGGACACACCGTACTCTTCCCCAGAGTGCCTGTTGGCAATTTACATCCCGCCCATCAGCATAGTAAGGCTCCCATGTCTCCATGGCCTGTCCTGCTTTTCTGGTTTTTACACTTTGTTCAGCATGGCCCTTTTGACCGAGGGCAAGCGAGACTTCTTTGTAGCGTTGATTTGCCCTTCCGGCTTGCTTGGTTGGCCAAAAAGGGCGTATGCCTTTTTTCCTGAATATATTCAGGAAAAAAGGCATACGCCCTTTTTGGCCAAGGGCATCATTGTCAACGTTTTGCCGCTTTTCATGTGCTTTAAAGGCGAGTCGAATTTACCTCCTGAAATCTGTTTCCTGCAAATCTGCCTTGCTTTCAAATCCTCTTCGTTGCCTTCCCTCAATATATTTGTGGACGAGAGTTCTCATTTATGACTCTGCACGTTTGTGAATTGCAGTGCCCCTAAGCTCCATTTGTCTCCTCGCTTTATTGGGAGCTGGCCGCAAAAGCGCAGGATTGCTTCAGGCCCTATTTTGGTTCTGGGGGGTAGGCTGAGCCTGTGGTTCATTCTTTTTCCTGATGGGAAAATGGAGTGACCTGTGCCTGTCCCAACACCTAGGGCTAGTCTTTCGTTGGTTCCCCGTCTTCCCGTTCATCCTCAGGACAAATTGCAACCTGGAGGAAACAGGAGGTTAAAGGTGCTGATTCTCCAAGTAGGGAGATGGTTAGTCAAGCGGCTGGAATGGCGAACCCGAGCACAAGGAGAGGAGAAATGAGGTGCGTTTTAGAAACCTTTCCCAATCTCATGGCATACCATCTTCTGGGTTTCCCATGCATGTTTTGATGTAGGAAGATTCCCTTGTACCTGGAGATTTGGGACCCATGGGGTGGGTACCCCGCGGTATTACTTTAAAGTATCTGCATTTGCTCACCCAACCTCACCAATCCTCTCAGCCCCAAGAGTGTCCAGCCTTATGTCTCATCCAGCTGTGGGTCTAGATATGGTCAATCCAGGTTGCATCAGAGACCCTGAACGGATTTTGTAAGAATTTCTCTCTCTTTCACTGTCTTTGCTTTGTGGGTTTTTTTAAAGTAATGTATGTTTAGAATGGGGTTTGGCTGCTATTCCCTGCTGTGTTTATGCCGCTTTACACCCTCTTGATTCACTTGCAGAGAGATATCAATACATAGGTTTTCAGATTCATACTAGTCCGATATATTCTTGTGCGGTGACTAGGGGGTGTTGAGTCCAGTTCACTGAGCAGGGAGTAGGCCTTGTCTATTACATATTTGGCTTATGGAGCGGTGTCTGAGCTAATTTCAAACCCTTGTTTTATGCATCACCCCACCTCACCTTTCCGGTTAAGCAGCCATAGTGTGTCTTCTAAAGGTGTGCCTCTGTTCTGTTTTGTAATTCAGTTCAAGTGTAGCGATTTTGACATTCCCTCTATAAGCGATATCTTAGGATAAGTGTCTTTTTCTGTGTGACTTATTTCACTTAGAATCATCGTACCTAAATCCACTCATCATGCTGCTAACTAGTCTTATGACATTGATTTCATGGCTGAGTGATATTCCATTGTGCCAAGTACCACCATTTCTTTATCCATTTTTCTCTTTCCTGGGATATTGAAGGTGTACCGAAGCGGAGGTTCTTGGAAACAGAGCAGCCGTAAAGTTTGGGGTGCCTGTGTCTTGTTGATTTTTAGTTTTCCCAATTTATACGCCCATGAGTGGAAGTGCCCTATGCTCTCTACGCTGTGTTTATTATTTGTTTCAGGACACACCGTACTCTTCTCCAGAGTGCCTGTTGGCAATTTACATCCCGCCCATCAGCGTACTAAGGCTCCCATGTCTCCATGGCCTGTCCTGCTTTTCTGGTTTTTACACTTTGTTCAGCATGGCCCTTTTGACCGAGGGCAAGCGAGACTTCTTTGTAGCGTTGATTTGCACTTCCGGCTTGCTTGGTTGGCCAAAAAGGGCGTATGCGTTTTTTCCTGAATATATTCAGGAAAAAACGCATACGCCCTTTTTGGCCAAGGGCATCATTGTCAACGTTTTGCCGCTTTTCATGTGCTTTAAAGGCGAGTCGAATCTACCTCCTGAAATCTGTTTCCTGCAAATCTGCCTTGCTTTCAAATCCTCTTCGTTGCCTTCCCTCAATATATTTGTGGACGAGAGTTCTCATTTATAACTCTGCACGTTTGTGAATTGCAGTGCCCCTGAGCTCCATTTGTCTCCTCGATTTTTGGGAGCTGGCCGCAAAAGCGCAGGATTGCTTCAGGCCCTATTTTGGTTCTGGGGGGCAGGCTGAGCCTGTGGTTCATTCTTCTTCCTGATGGGAAAATGGAGTGACCTGTGCCTGTCCCAACACCTAGGGCTAGTCTTTCGTTGGTTCCCCGTCTTCCTGTTCATCCTCAGGACAAATTGCAACCTGGACGAAACAGGAGGTTAAAGGTGCTGATTCTCCAAGTAGGGAGATGGTTAGTCAAGCAGCTGGAATGGCGAACCCGAGCACAAGGAGAGGAGAAATGAGGTGCGTTTTAGAAACCTTTCCCGATCTCATTGCATACCATCTTCTGGGTTTCCCATGCATGTTTTGATATAGGAAGATTCCCTTGTACCTGGAGATTTGAGACCCATGGGGTGGGTACCCCGCGGTATTACTTTAAAGTATCTGCATTTGCTCACCCAACCTCACCAATCCTCTCAGCCCCAAGAGTGTCCAGCCTTATGTCTCATCCAGCTGTGGGTCTAGATATGGTCAATCCAGGTTGCATCAGAGACCCTGAACGGATTTTGTAAGAATTTCTCTCTCTTTCACTGTCTCTGCTTTGTGGCTTTTTTAAAGTAATTTATGTTTAGAATGGGGTTTGGCTGCTATTCCCTGCTGTGTTTATGCCGCTTTACACCCTCTTGATTCACTTGCAGAGAGATATCAATACATAGGTTTTCAGATTCATATTAGTCAGATATATTCTTGTGCGGTGACTAGGGGGTGTTGAGTCCAATTCAATGAGCAGGGAGTAGGCCTTGTCTATTACATATTTGGCTTATGGAGCGGTGTCTGAGCTAATTTCAAACCCTTGTTTTATGCAACACCCCACCTCACCTTTCCGGTTAAGCAGCCATAGTGTGTCTTCTAAAGGTGTGACTCTGTTCTGTTTTGTAATTCAGTTCAAGTGTAGCGAGTTTGACATTCCCTCTATAAGCGATATCTTAGGATAAGTGCCTTTTTCTGTGTGACTTATTTCACTTAGAATCATCGTATCTAAATCCACTCATCATGCTGCTAACTAGCCTTATGACATTGATTTCATGGCTGAGTGATATTCCATTGTGCCAAGTACCACCATTTCTTTATCCATTTTTCTCTTTCCTGGTATATTGAAGGTGTACCGAAGCGGAGGTTCTTGGAAACAGAGCAGCCGTAAACTTTAGGGTGCCTGTGTCTTGTTGATTTTTAGTTTTCCCAATTTATACGCCCATGAGTGGAAGTACCCTATGCTCTCTACGCTGTGTCTATTACTTGTTTCAGGACACACCGTACTCTTCTCCAGAGTGCCTGTTGGCAATTTACATCCCGCCCATCAGCGTAGTAAGGCTCCCATGTCTCCATGGCCTGTCCTGCTTTTCTGGTTTTTACACTTTGTTCAGCATGGCCCTTTTGACCGAGGGCAAGCGAGACTTCTTTGTAGCGTTGATTTGCACTTCCGGCTTGCTTGGTTGGCCAAAAAGGGCGTATGCGTTTTTTCCTGAATATATTCAGGAAAAAACGCATACGCCCTTTTTGGCCAAGGGCATCATTGTCAACGTTTTGCCGCTTTTCATGTGCTTTAAAGGCGAGTCGAATCTACCTCCTGAAATCTGTTTCCTGCAAATCTGCCTTGCTTTCAAATCCTCTTCGTTGCCTTCCCTCAATATATTTGTGGACGAGAGTTCTCATTTATAACTCTGCACGTTTGTGAATTGCAGTGCCCCTGAGCTCCATTTGTCTCCTCGCTTTTTTGGGAGCTGGCCGCAAAAGCGCAGGATTGCTTCAGGCCCTATTTTGGTTCTGGGGTGCAGGCTGAGCCTGTGGTTCATTCTTCTTCCTGATGGGAAAATGGAGTGACCTGTGCCTGTCCCAACACCTAGGGCTAGTCTCTCGTTGGTTCCCCGTCTTCCCGTTCATCCTCAGGACAAATTGCAACCTGGACGAAACAGGAGGTTAAAGGTGCTGATTCTCCAAGTAGGGAGATGGTTAGTCAAGCGACTGGAATGGCGAACCCAAGCACAAGGAGAGGAGAAATGAAGTTCGTTTTAGAAAACTTTCCCGATCTCATGGCATACCATCTTCTGGGTTTCCCATGCATGTTTTGATGTAGGAAGATGCCCTTGTACCTGGAGATTTGAGACCCATGGGGTGTGTTCCCCGCAGTGTTACTTTAAAGTATCTGCGTTTGCTCACCCAACCTCACCAATCCTCTCAGCCCCAAGAGTGTCCAGCCTTCTGTCTCATCCAGCTGTGGGTCTAGATATGGTCAATCCAGGTTGCATCATAGACCCTGAACGGATTTTGTAAGAATTTCTCTCTCTTTCACTGTCTTTGTTTTCTGGGTTTTTTAAAGTAATTTATGTTTAGAATCGGGCTTGGCTGCTTTTCCCTGCTGTGTTGATGCCGCTTTACACCCTCTTGATTCACTTGCAGAGAGATATCGATACATAGGTTTTCAGATTCTTACTAGTCAGATATATTCTTGTGTGGTGACTAGGGTTTGTTGAGTCCAGTTCACTGAGCAGGGAGTAGGCCTTGTCTATTACATATTTGGCTTATGGAGCGGTCTCTGAGCTAATTTCAAACCCTTGTTTTATGCATCACCCCACCTCACCTTTCCGGTTAAGCAGCCATAGTGTGTCTTCTAAAGGTGTGCCTCTGTTCTGTTTTGTAATTCAGTTCAAGTGTAGCGATTTTGACATTCCCTCTATAAGCGATATCTTAGGATAAGTGCCTTTTTCTGTGTGACTTATTTCACTTAGAATCATCGTACCTAAATCCACTCATCATGCTGCTAACTAGCCTTATGACATTGATTTCATGGCTTAGTAATATTGCATTGTGCCAAGTACCACCATTTCTTTATCCATTTTTCTCTTTCCTGGGATATTGAAGATGTACCGAAGCGGAGGTTCTTGGCAACAGAGCAGCCGTAAAGTTTGGGGTGCCTGTGTCTTGTTGATTTTTAGTTTTCCCAATTTATACGCCCATGAGTGGAAGTGCCGTATGCTCTCAACGCTGTGTTTATTACTTGTTTCAGGACACACCGTACTCATCTCCAGAGTGCCTGTTGGCAATTTACATCCCGCCCATTAGCGTAGCAAGGCTCCCATGTCTCCATGGCCTGTCCTGCTTTTCTGGTTTTTACACTTTGTTCAGCATGGCCCTTTTGACCGAGGGCAAGCGAGACTTCTTTGTAGCGCTGATTTGCCCTTCCGGCTTGCTTGGTTGGCCAAAAAGGGCGTATGCGTTTTTTCCTGAATATATTCAGGAAAAAACGCATACGCCCTTTTTGGCCAAGGGCATCATTGTCAACCTTTTGCCGCTTTTCATGTGCTTTAAAGGCGAGTCGAATCTACCTCCTGAAATCTGTTTCCTGCAAATCTGCCTTGCTTTCAAATCCTCTTCGTTGCCTTCCCTCAATATATTTGTGGACAAGAGTTCTCATTTATAACTCTGCACGTTTGTGAATTGCAGTGCCCCTGAGCTCCATTTGTCTCCTCGCTTTTTTGGGAGCTGGCCGCAAAAGCGCACGATTGCTTCAGGCCCTATTTTGGTTCTGGGGGGCAGGCTGAGCCTGTGGTTCATTCTTCTTCCTGATGGGAAAATGGAGTGACCTATGCCTGTCCCAACACCTAGGGCTCGTCTCTCGTTGGTTCCCCGTCTTCACGTTCATCCTCAGGACAAATTGCAACCTGTACAATCAGGAGGTTAAAGGTGCTGATTCTCCAAGTAGGGAGATGGTTAGTCAAGCAGCTGGAATGGTGAACCCGAGCACAAGGAGAGGAGAAATGAGGTGCATTTTAGAAACCTTTCCCGATCTCATGGCATACCATCTTCTGGGTTTCCCATGCATGTTTTGATGTAGGAAGATGCCCTTGTACCTGGAGATTTGAGACCCATGGGGTGTGTTCCACGCAGTGTTACTTTAAAGTATCTGCGTTTGCTCACCCAACCTCACCAATCCTCTCAGCCCCAAGAGTGTCCAGCCTTCTGTCTCATCCAGCTGTGGGTCTAGATATGGTCAATCCAGGTTGCATCATAGACCCTGAACGGATTTTGTAAGAATTTCTCTCTCTTTCACTGTCTTTGTTTTGTGGGTTTTTTAAAGTAATTTATGTTTAGAATCGGGCTTGGCTGCTTTTCCCTGCTGTGTTGATGCCGCTTTACACCCTCTTGATTCACTTGCAGAGAGATATGGATACATAGGTTTTCAGATTCTTACTAGTCAGATATATTCTTGTGTGGTGACTAGGGTGTGTTGAGTCCAGTTCACTGAGCAGGGAGTAGGCCTTGTCTATTACATATTTGGCTTATGGAGCGGTCTCTGAGCTAATTTCAAACCCTTGTTTTATGCATCACCCCACCTCACCTTTCCGGTTAAGCAGCCATAGTGTGTCTTCTAAAGGTGTGCCTCTGTTCTGTTTTGTAATTCAGTTCAAGTGTAGCGATTTTGACATTCCCTCTATAAGCGATATCTTAGGATAAGTGCCTTTTTCTGTGACTTATTTCACTTAGAATCATCGGACCTAAATCCACTCATCATGCTGCTAACTAGCCTTATGACATTGATTTCATGGCTGAGTGATATTGCATTGTGCCAAGTACCAGCATTTTTTTATCCATTTTTCTCTTTCCTGGGATATTGAAGGTGTACCGAAGCGGAGGTTCTTGGAAACAGAGCAGCCGTAAAGTTTGGGGTGCCTGTGTCTTGTTGATTTTTAGTTTTCCCAATTTATACGCCCATGAGTGGAAGTGCCCTATGCTCTCAACGCTGTGTTTATTACTTGTTTCAGGACACACCGTACTCTTCTCCAGAGTGCCTGTTGGCAATTTACATCCCGCCCATCAGCGTAGCAAGGCTCCCATGTCTCCATGGCCTGTCCTGCTTTTCTGGTTTTTACACTTTGTTCAGCATGGCCCTTTTGACCGAGGGCAAGCGAGACTTCTTTGTAGCGCTGATTTGCCCTTCCGGCTTGCTTGGTTGGCCAAAAAGGGCGTATGCGTTTTTTCCTGAATATATTCAGGAAAAAACGCATACGCCCTTTTTGGCCAAGGGCATCATTGTCAACCTTTTGCCGCTTTTCATGTGCTTTAAAGGCGAGTCGAATCTACCTCCTGAAATCTGTTTCCTGCAAATCTGCCTTGCTTTCAAATCCTCTTCGTTGCCTTCCCTCAATATATTTGTGGACGAGAGTTCTCATTTATAACTCTGCACGTTTGTGAATTGCAGTGCCCCTGAGCTCCATTTGTCTCCTCGCTTTTTTGGGAGCTGGCCGCAAAAGCGCAGGATTGCTTCAGGCCCTATTTTGGTTCTGGGGGGCAGGCTGAGCCTGTGGTTCATTCTTCTTCCTGATGGGAAAATGGAGTGACCTGTGCCTGTCCCAACACCTAGGGCTAGTCTCTCGTTGGTTCCCCGTCTTCCCGTTCATCCTCAGGACAAATTGCAACCTGGACGAAACAGGAGGTTAAAGGTGCTGATTCTCCAAGTAGGGAGATGGTTAGTCAAGCGGCTGGAATGGCGAACCCGAGCACAAGGAGAGGAGAAATGAGGTGCGTTTTAGAAACCTTTCCCGATCTCACGGCATACCATCTTCTGGGTTTCCCATGCCTGTTTTGATGTAGGAAGATTCCCTTGTACCTGGAGATTTGAGACCCATGGTGTGGGTACCGCGCGGTATTACTTTAAAGTATCTGCATTTGCTCACCCAACCTCACCAATCCTCTCAGCCCCAAGAGTGTCCAGCCTTATGTCTCATCCAGCTGTGGGTCTAGATATGGTCAATCCAGGTTGCATCAGAGACCCTGAACGGATTTTGTAAGAATTTCTCTCCCTTTCACTGTCTTTGCTTTGTGGGTTTTTTAAAGTAATGTATGTTTAGAATGGGGTTTAGCTGCTTTTCCCTGCTGTGTTTATGCCGCTTTACACCCTCTTGATTCACTTGCAGAGAGATATCGATACATAGGTTTTCAGATTCATACTAGTCAGATATATTCCTGTGCGGTGACTAGGGGGTGTTGAGTCCAGTTCACTGAGCAGGGAGTAGGCCTTGTCTATTACATATTTGGCTTATGGAGCGGTCTCTGAGCTAATTTCAAACCCTTGTTTTATGCATCACCCCACCTCAACTTTCCCGTTAAGCAGCCATAGTGTGTCTTCTAAAGGTGTGACTCTGTTCTGTTTTGTAATTCAGTTCAAGTGTAGCGATTTTGACATTCCCTCTATAAGCGATATCTTAGGATAAGTGTCTTTTTCTGTGTGACTTATTTCACTTAGAATCATCGTACCTAAATCCACTCATCATGCTGCTAACTAGCCTTATGACATTGATTTCATGGCTGAGTGATATTCCATTGTGCCAAGTACCACCATTTCTTTATCCATTTTTCTCTTTCCTGGGATATTGAAGGTGTACCAAAGCGGAGGTTCTTGGAAACAGAGCAGCCGTAAACTTTAGGGTGCCTGTGTCTTGTTGATTTTTAGTTTTCCCAATTTATATGCCCATGAGTGGAAGTGCCCTATGCTCTCTACGCTGTGTTTATTACTTGTTTCTGGACACACCGTACTCTTCTCCAGAGTGCCTGTTGGCAATTTACATCCCGCCCATCAGCGTAGCAAGGCTCCCATGTCTCCATGGCCTGTCCTGCTTTTCTGGTTTTTACAATCTGTTCAGCATGGCCCTTTTGACTGAGGGCAAGGGAGACTTCTTTGTAGTGCTGATTTGCCCTTCCGGCTTGCTTGGTTGGCCAAAAAGTGCGTATGCGTTTCTTCCTGAATATATTCAGGAAAAAACGCATACGCCCTTTTTGGCCAAGGGCATCATTGTCAACGTTTTGCCGCTTTTCATATGCTTTAAAGGCGAGTCGAATCTACCTCCTGAAATCTGTTTCCTGCAAATCTGCCTTGCTTTCAAATCCTCTTCGTTGCCTTCCCTCAATATATTTGTGGACGAGAGTTCTCATTTATAACTCTGCACGTTTGTGAATTGCAGTGCCCCTGAGCTCCATTTGTCTCCTCGTTTTTTTGGGAGCTGGCCGCAAAAGCGCAGGATTGCTTCAGGCCCTATTTTAGTTCTGGGGGGCAGGCTGAGCCTGTGGTTCATTCTTCTTCCTGATGGGAAAATGGAGTGACCTATGCCTGTCCCAACACCTAGGGCTCGTCTCTCGTTGGTTCCGCGTCTTCCCGTTCATCCTCAGGACAAATTGCAACCTGTACAATCAGGAGGTTAAAGGTGCTGATTCTCCAAATAGGGAGATGGTTAGTCAAGCAGCTGGAATGGTGAACCCGAGCACAATGAGAGGAGAAATGAGGTGCGTTTTAGAAACCTTTCCCGATCTCATGGCATACCATCTTCTGGGTTTCCCATGCATGTTTTGATGTAGGAAGATGCCCTTGTATCTGGAGATTTGAGACCCATGGGGTGTGTTCCCCGCAGTGTTACTTTAAAGTATCTGCGTTTGCTCACCCAACCTCACCAATCCTCTCAGCCCCAAGAGTGTCCCGCCTTCTGTCTCATCCAGCTGTGGGTCTAGATATGGTCAATCCAGGTTGCATCATAGACCCTGAACGGATTTTGTAAGAATTTCTCTCTCTTTCACTGTCTTTGTTTTGTGGGTTTTTTTAAGTAATTTATGTTTAGAATCGGGCTTGGCTGCTTTTCCCTGCTGTGTTGATGCCGCTTTACACCCTCTTGATTCACTTGCAGAGAGATATCGATACATAGGTTTTCAGATTCTTACTACTCAGATATATTCTTGTGTGGTGACTAGGGTGTGTTGAGTCCAGTTCACTGAGCAGGGAGTAGGCCTTGTCTATTACATATTTGGCTTATGGAGCGGTCTCTGAGCTAATTTCAAACCCTTGTTTTATGCATCACCCCACCTCACCTTTCCCGTTAAGCAGCCATAGTGTGTCTTCTAAAGGTGTGACTCTGTTCTGTTTTGTAATTCAGTTCAAGTGTAGCGATTTTGACATTCCCTCTATAAGCGATATCTTAGGATAAGTGTCTTTTTCTGTGTGACTTATTTCACTTAGAATCATCGTACCTAAATCCACTCATCATGCTGCTAACTAGCCTTATGACATTGATTTCATGGCTGAGTGATATTGCATTGTGCCAAGTACCACCATTTCTTTATCCATTTTTCTCTTTCCTGGGATATTGAAGGTGTACCGAAGCGGAGGTTCTTGGAAACAGAGCAGCCATAAAGTTTGGGGTGCCTGTGTCTTGTTGATTTTTAGTTTTGCCAATTTATACGCCCATGAGTGGAAGTGCCCTATGCTCTCAACGCTGTGTTTATTACTTGTTTCAGGACACACCGTACTCATCTCCAGAGTGCCTGTTGGCAATTTACATCCCGCCCATCAGCGTAGCAAGGCTCCCATGTCTCCATGGCCTGTCCTGCTTTTCTGGTTTTTACACTTTGTTCAGCATGGCCCTTTTCACCGAGGGCAAGCGAGACTTCTTTGTAGCGCTGATTTGCCCTTCCGGCTTGCTTGGTTGGCCAAAAAGGGCGTATGCTTTTTTTCCTGAATATATTCAAGGAAAAACGCATACGCCCTTTTTGGCCAAGGGCATCATTGTCAACGTTTTGCCGCTTTTCATGTGCTTTATAGGCGAGTCGAATCTACCCCCTGAAATCTGTTTCCTGCAAATCTGCCTTGCTTTCAAATCCTCTTCGTTGCCTTCCATCAATATATTTGTGGACGAGAGTTCTCATTTATAACTCTGCACGTTTGTGAATTGCAGTGCCCCTGAGCTCCATTTGGCTCCTCGCTTTTTTGGGAGCTGGCCGCAAAAGCGCAGGATTGCTTCAGGCCCTATTTTGGTTCTGGGGGGTAGGCTGAGCCTGTGGTTCATTCTTCTTCCTGATGGGAAAATGGAGTGACCTATGCCTGTCCCAACACCTAGGGCTCGTCTCTCGTTGGTTCCCCGTCTTCACGTTCATCCTCAGGACAAATTGCAACCTGTACAATCAGGAGGTTAAAGGTGCTGATTCTCCAAGTAGGGAGATGGTTAGTCAAGCAGCTGGAATGGTGAACCCGAGCACAAGGAGAGGAGAAATGAGGTGCATTTTAGAAACCTTTCCCGATCTCATGGCATACCATCTTCTGGGTTTCCCATGCATGTTTTGATGTAGGAAGATGCCCTTGTACCTGGAGATTTGAGACCCATGGGGTGTGTTCCCCGCAGTGTTACTTTAAAGTATCTGCGTTTGCTCACCCAACCTCACCAATCCTCTCAGCCCCAAGAGTGTCCAGCCTTATGTCTCATCCAGCTGTGGGTCTAGATATGGTCAATCCAGGTTGCATCATAGACCCTGAACGGATTTTGTAAGAATTTCTCTGTCTTTCACTGTCTTTGTTTTGTGGGTTTTTTAAAGTAATTTATGTTTAGAATCGGGCTTGGCTGCTTTTCCCTGCTGTGTTGATGCCGCTTTACACCCTCTTGATTCACTTGCAGAGAGATATCGATACATAGGTTTTCAGATTCTTACTACTCAGATATATTCTTGTGTGGTGACTAGAGTGTGTTGAGTCCAGTTCACTGAGCAGGGAGTAGGCCTTGTCTATTACATATTTGGCTTATGGAGCGGTCTCTGAGCTAATTTCAAACCCTTGTTTTATGCATCACCCCACCTCACCTTTCCCGTTAAGCAGCCATAGTGTGTCTTCTAAAGGTGTGACTCTGTTCTGTTTTGTAATTCAGTTCAAGTGTAGCGATTTTGACATTCCCTCTATAAGCGATATCTTAGGATAAGTGTCTTTTTCTGTGTGACTTATTTCACTTAGAATCATCGTACCTAAATCCACTCATCATGCTGCTAACTAGCCTTATGACATTGATTTCATGGCTGAGTGATATTCCATTGTGCCAAGTACCACCATTTCTTTATCCATTTTTCTCTTTCCTGGGATATTGAAGGTGTACCGAAGCGGAGGTTCTTGGAAACAGAGCAGCCGTAAACTTTAAGGTGCCTGTGTCTTGTTGATTTTTAGTTTTCCCAATTTATACGCCCATGAGTGGAAGTGCCCTATGCTCTCTACGCTGTGTTTATTACTTGTTTCAGGACACACCGTACTCTTCTCCAGAGTGCCTGTTGGCAAATTACATCCCACCCATCAGCGTAGCAAGGCTCCCATGTCTCCATGGCCTGTCCTGCTTTTCTGGTTTTTACAATTTTTTCAGCATGGCCCTTTTGACCGAGGGCAAGCGAGACTTCTTTGTAGTGCTGATTTGCCCTTCCGGCTTGCTTGGTTGGCCAAAAAGGGCGTATGCGTTTCTTCCTGAATATATTCAGGAAAAAACGCATACGCCCTTTTTGGCCAAGGGCATCATTGTCAACGTTTTGCCGCTTTTCATATGCTTTAAAGGCGAGTCGAATCTACCTCCTGAAATCTGTTTCCTGCAAAACTGCCTTGCTTTCAAATCCTCTTCGTTGCCTTCCCTCAATATATTTGTGGACGAGAGTTCTCATTTATAACTCTGCACGTTTGTGAATTGCAGTGCCCCTGAGCTCCATTTGTCTCCTCGCTTTTTTGGGAGCTGGCCGCAAAAGCGCAGGATTGCTTCAGGCCCTATTTTGGTTCTGGGGGGCAGGCTGAGCCTGTGGTTCATTCTTCTTCCTGATGGGAAAATGGAGTGACCTATGCCTGTCCCAACACCTAGGGCTCGTCTCTCCTTGGTTCCGCGTCTTCCCGTTCATCCTCAGGACAAATTGCAACCTGTACAATCAGGAGGTTAAAGGTGCTGATTCTCCAAGTAGGGAGATGGTTAGTCAAGCAGCTGGAATTGTGAACCCGAGCACAAGGAGAGGAGAAATGAGGTGCATTTTAGAAACCTTTCCCGATCTCATGGCATACCATCTTCTGGGTTTCCCAGGCATGTTTTGATGTAGGAAGATGCCCTTGTACCTGGAGATTTGAGACCCATGGGGTGTATTCCCCGCAGTGTTACTTTAAAGTATCTGCGTTTGCTCACCCAACCTCACCAATCCTCTCAGCCCCAAGAGTGTCCAGCCTTATGTCTCATCCAGCTGTGGGTCTAGATATGGTCAATCCAGGTTGCATCATAGACCCTGAACGGATTTTGTAAGAATTTCTCTCTCTTTCACTGTCTTTGTTTTGTGGGTTTTTTAAAGTAATTTATGTTTAGAATCGGGCTTGGCTGCTTTTCCCTGCTGTGTTGAGGCCGCTTTACACCCTCTTGATTCACTTGCAGAGAGATATCGATACATAGGTTTTCAGATTCTTACTACTCAGATATATTCTTGTGTGGTGACTAGGGTGTGTTGAGTCCAGTTCACTGAGCAGGGAGTAGGCCTTGTCTATTACATATTTGGCTTATGGAGCGGTCTCTGAGCTAATTTCAAACCCTTGTTTTATGCATCACCCCACCTCACCTTTCCCGTTAAGCAGCCATAGTGTGTCTTCTAAAGGTGTGACTCTGTTCTGTTTTGTAATTCAGTTCAAGTGTAGCGATTTTGACATTCCCTCTATAAGCGATATCTTAGGATAAGTGTCTTTTTCTGTGTGACTTATTTCACTTAGAATCATCGTACCTAAATCCACTCATCATGCTGCTAACTAGCCTTATGACATTGATTTCATGGCTGAGTGATATTGCATTGTGCCAAGTACCACCATTTGTTTATCCATTTTTCTCTTTCCTGGGATATTGAAGGTGTACCGAAGCGGAGGTTCTTGGAAACAGAGCAGCCGTAAACTTTAAGGTGCCTGTGTCTTGTTGATTTTTAGTTTTCCCAATTTATACGCCCATGAGTGGAAGTGCCCTATGCTCTCTACGCTGTGTTTATTACTTGTTTCAGGACACACCGTACTCTTCTCCAGAGTGCCTGTTGGCAAATTACATCCCGCCCATCAGCGTAGCAAGGCTCCCATGTCTCCATGGCCTGTCCTGCTTTTCTGGTTTTTACAATTTGTTCAGCATGGCCCTTTTGACCGAGGGCAAGCGAGACTTCTTTGTAGCGCTGATTTTCCCTTCCGTCTTGCTTGGTTGGCCAAAAAGGGCTTATGCGTTTTTTCCTGAATATATTCAGGAAAAAACGCATAAGCCCTTTTTGGCCAAGGGCATCATTGTCAACGTTTTGCCGCTTTTCATGTGCTTTAACGGCGAGTCGAATCTACCTCCTGAAATCTGTTTCCTGCAAATCTGCCTTGCTTTCAAATCCTCTTCGTTGCCTTCCCTCAATATATTTGTGGACGAGAGTTCTCATTTATAACTCTGCACGTTTGTGAATTGCAGTGCCCCTGAGCTCCATTTGTCTCCTCGCTTTTTTGGGAGCTGGCCGCAAAAGCGCAGGATTGCTTCAGGCCCTATTTTGGTTCTCGGGGGTAGGCTGAGCCTGTGGTTCATTCTTCTTCCTGATGGGAAAATGGAGTGACCTGTGCCTGTCCCAACACCTAGGGCTAGTCTCTCGTTGGTTCTCCGTCTTCCCGTTCATCCTTAGGACAAATTGCAACCTGGACGAAACAGGAGGTTAAAGGTGCTGATTCTCCAAGTAGAGAGATGGTTAGTCAAGCGGCTGGAATGGCGAACCCGAGCAAAAGGAGAGGAGAAATGAGGTGCGCTTTAGAAACCTTTCCCGATCTCACGGCATACCATCTTCTGGGTTTCCCATGCATGTTTTGATGTAGGAAGATTCCCTTGTACCTGGAGATTTGAGACCCATGGGGTGGGTACCCCGCGGTATTACTTTAAAGTATCTGCATTTGCTCACCCAACCTCACCAATCCTCTCAGCCCCAAGAGTGTCCAGCCTTATGTCTCATCCAGCTGTGGGTCTAGATATGGTCAATCCAGGTTGCATCAGAGACCCTGAACGGATTTTGTAAGAATTTCTCTCTCTTTCACTGTCTTTGCTTTGTGGGTTTTTTAAAGTAATGTATGTTTAGAATGGGGTTTGGCTGCTTTTCCCTGCTGTGTTGATGCCGCTTTACACCCTCTTGATTCACTTGCAGAGAGATATCGATACATAGGTTTTCAGATTCTTACTAGTCAGATATATTCTTGTGTGGTGACTAGGGTGTGTTGAGTCCAGTTCACTGAGCAGGGAGTAGGCCTTGTCTATTACATATTTGGCTTATGGAGCGGTCTCTGAGCTAATTTCAAACCCTTGTTTTATGCATCACCCCACCTCACCTTTCCCGTTAAGCAGCCATAGTGTGTCTTCTAAAGGTGTGACTCTGTTCTGTTTTGTAATTCAGTTCAAGTGTAGCGATTTTGACATTCCCTCTATAAGCGATATCTTAGGATAAGTGTCTTTTTCTGTGTGACTTATTTCACTTAGAATCATCGTACCTAAATCCACTCATCATGCTGCTAACTAGCCTTATGACATTGATTTCATGGCTGAGTGATATTCCATTGTGCCAAGTACCACCATTTCTTTATCCATTTTTCTCTTTCCTGGGATATTGAAGGTGTACCGAAGCGGAGGTTCTTGGAAACAGAGCAGCCGTAAACTTTAAGGTGCCTGTGTCTTGTTGATTTTTAGTTTTCCCAATTTATACGCCCATGAGTGGAAGTGCCCTATGCTCTCTACGCTGTGTTTATTACTTGTTTCAGGACACACCGTACTCTTCTCCAGAGTGCCTGTTGGCAAATTACATCCCGCCCATCAGCGTAGCAAGGCTCCCATGTCTCCATGGCCTTTCCTGCTTTTCTGGTTTTTACAATTTGTTCAGCATGGCCCTTTTGACCGAGGGCAAGCGAGACTTCTTTGTAGCGCTGATTTTCCCTTCCGTCTTGCTTGGTTGGCCAAAAAGGGCTTATGCGTTTTTTCCTGAATATATTCAGGAAAAAACGCATAAGCCCTTTTTGGCCAAGGGCATCATTGTCAACGTTTTGCCGCTTTTCATGTGCTTTAACGGCGAGTCGAATCTACCTCCTGAAATCTGTTTCCTGCAAATCTGCCTTGCTTTCAAATCCTCTTCGTTGCCTTCCCTCAATATATTTGTGGACGAGAGTTCTCATTTATAACTCTGCACGTTTGTGAATTGCAGTGCCCCTGAGCTCCATTTGTCTCCTCGCTTTTTTGGGAGCTGGCCGCAAAAGCGCAGGATTGCTTCAGGCCCTATTTTGGTTCTCGGGGGTAGGCTGAGCCTGTGGTTCATTCTTCTTCCTGATGGGAAAATGGAGTGACCTGTGCCTGTCCCAACACCTAGGGCTCGTCTCTCGTTGGTTCCACGTCTTCCCGTTCATCCTCAGGACAAATTGCAACCTGTACAATCAGGAGGTTAAAGGTGCTGATTCTCCAAATAGGGAGATGGTTAGTCAATCAGCTGGAATGGTGAACCCGAGCACAATGAGAGGAGAAATGAGGTGCGTTTTAGAAACCTTTCCTGATCTCATGGCATACCATCTTCTGGGTTTCCCATGCATGTTTTGATGTAGGAAGATGCCCTTGTACCTGGAGATTTGAGACCCATGGGGTGTGTTCCCCGCAGTGTTACTTTAAAGTATCTGCGTTTGCTCACCCAACCTCACCAATTCTCTCAGCCCCAAGAGTGTCCAGCCTTCTGTCTCATCCAGCTGTGGGTCTAGATATGGTCAATCCAGGTTGCATCATAGACCCTGAACGGATTTTGTAAGAATTTCTCTCTCTTTCACTGTCTTTGTTTTGTGGGTTTTTTAAAGTAATTTATGTTTAGAATCGGGCTTGGCTGCTTTTCCCTGCTGTGTTGATGCCGCTTTACACCCTCTTGATTCACTTGCAGAGAGATATCGATACATAGGTTTTCAGATTCTTACTAGTCAGATATATTCTTGTGTGGTGACTAGGGTGTGTTGAGTCCAGTTCACTGAGCAGGGAGTAGGCCTTGTCTATTACATATTTGGCTTATGGAGCGGTGTCTGAGCTAATTTCAAACCCTTGTTTTATGCATCACCCCACCTCACCTTTCCCGTTAAGCAGCCATAGTGTGTCTTCTAAAGGTGTGACTCTGTTCTGTCTTGTAATTCAGTTCAAGTGTAGCGATTTTGACATTCCCTCTATAAGCGATATCTTAGGATAAGTGTCTTTTTCTGTGTGACTTATTTCACTTAGAATCATCGTATCTAAATCCACTCATCATGCTGCTAACTAGCCTTATGACATTGATTTCATGGCTGAGTGATATTCCATTGTACCATGTACTACCATTTCTTTATCCATTTTTCTCTTTCCTGGGATATTGAAGGTGTACCGAAGCGGAGGTTCTTGGAAACAGAGCAGCCGTAAACTTTAGGGTGCCTGTGTCTTGTTGATTTTTAGTTTTCCCAATTTATACGCCCATGAATGGAAGTGCCCTATGCTCTCTACGCTGTGTTTATTACTTGTTTCAGGACACACCGTACTCTTCTCCAGAGTGCCTGTTGGCAATTTACATCCCGCCCATCAGCGTAGCAAGGCTCCCATGTCTCCATGGCCTGTCCTGCTTTTCTGGTTTTTACACTTTGTTCAGCATGGCCCTTTTGACCGAGGGCAAGCGAGACTTCTTTGTAGCGCTGATTTTCCCTTCCGTCTTGCTTGGTTGGCCAAAAAGGGCTTATGCGTTTTTTCCTGAATATATTCAGGAAAAAACGCATAAGCCCTTTTTGGCCAAGGGCATCATTGTCAACGTTTTGCCGCTTTTCATGTGCTTTAACGGCGAGTCGAATCTACCTCCTGAAATCTGTTTCCTGCAAATCTGCCTTGCTTTCAAATCCTCTTCGTTGCCTTCCCGCAATATATTTGTGGACGAGAGTTCTCATTTATAACTCTGCACGTTTGTGAATTGCAGTGCCCCTGAGCTCCATTTGTCTCCTCGCTTTTTTGGGAGCTGGCCGCAAAAGCGCAGGATTGCTTCAGTCCCTATTTTGGTTCTCGGGGGTAGGCTGAGCCTGTGGTTCATTCTTCTTCGTGATGGGAAAATGGAGTGACCTGTGCCTGTCCCAACACCTAGGGCTAGTCTCTCGTTGGTTTCCCGTCTTCCCGTTCATCCTCAGGACAAATTGCAACCTGGACGAAACAGGAGGTTAAAGGTGCTGATTCTCCAAGTAGAGAGATGGTTAGTCAAGTGGCTGAAATGGCGAACCCGAGCAAAAGGAGAGGAGAAATGAGGTGCGCTTTAGAAACCTTTCCCGATCTCACGGCATACCATCTTCTGGGTTTCCCATGCATGTTTTGATGTAGGAAGATTCCCTTGTACCTGGAGATTTGAGACCCATGGGGTGGGTACCCCGCGGTATTACTTTAAAGTATCTGCATTTGCTCACCCAACCTCACCAATCCTCTCAGCCCCAAGAGTGTCCAGCCTTATGTCTCATCCAGCTGTGGGTCTAGATATGGTCAATCCAGGTTGCATCAGAGACCCTGAACGGATTTTGTAAGAATTTCTCTCTCTTTCACTGTCTTTGCTTTGTGGGTTTTTTAAAGTAATGTATGTTTAGAATGGGGTTTGGCTGCTTTTCCCTGCTGTGTTGATGCCGCTTTACACCCTCTTGATTCACTTGCAGAGAGATATCGATACATAGGTTTTCAGATTCATACTAGTCAGATATATTCCTGTGCGGTGACTAGGGGGTGTTGAGTCCAGTTCACTGAGCAGGGAGTAGGCCTTGTCTATTACATATTTGGCTTATGGAGCGGTGTCTGAGCTAATTTCAAACCCTTGTTTTATGCATCACCCCACCTCACCTTTCCCGTTAAGCAGCCATAGTGTGTCTTCTAAAGGTGTGACTCTGTTCTGTTTTGTAATTCAGTTCACGTATAGCGATTTTGACATTCCCTCTATAAGCGATATCTTAGGATAAGTGTCTTTTTCTGTGTGACTTATTTCACTTAGAATCAACGTACCTAAATCCACTCATCATGCTGCTAACTAGCCTTATGACATTGATTTCATGGCTGAGTGATATTCCATTGTGCCAAGTACCACCATTTCTTTATCCATTTTTCTCTTTCCTGGGATATTGAAGGTGTACCGAAGCGGAGGTTCTTGGAAACAGAGCAGCCGTAAACTTTAGGGTGCCTGAGCCTTGTTGATTTTTAGTTTTCCCAATTTATATGCCCATGAGTGGAAGTGCCCTATGCTCTCTACGCTGTGTTTATTACTTGTTTCAGGACACACCGTACTCTTCTCCAGAGTGCCTGTTGGCAATTTACATCCCGCCCATCAGCGTAGTAAGGCTCCCATGTCTCCATAGCCTGTCCTGCTTTTCTGGTTTTTACAGTTTGTTCAGCATGGCCCTTTTGACCGAGGGAAAGCGAGACTTCTTTGTAGCGCTGATTTGCCCTTCCGGCTTGCTTGGTTGGCCAAAAAGGGCGTATGCATTTTTTCCTGAATATATTCAGAAAAAAACGCATACGCCCTTTTTGGCCAAGGGCATCATTGTCAACGTTTTGCCGCTTTTCATGTGCTTTAAAGGCGAGTCGAATCTACCTCCTGAAATCTGTTTCCTGCAAATCTGCCTTGCTTTCAAATCCTCTTCGTTGCCTTCCCTCAATATATTTGTGGACGAGAGTTCTCATTTATAACTCTGCACGTTTGTGAATTGCAGTGCCCCTGAGCTCCATTTGTCTCCTCGCTTTTTTGGGAGCTGGCCGCAAAAGCGCAGGATTGCTTCAGGCCCTATTTTAGTTCTGGGGGGCAGGCTGAGCCTGTGGTTCATTCTTCTTCCTGATGGGAAAATGGAATGACCTATGCCTGTCCCAACACCTAGGGCTCGTCTCTCGTTGGTTCCGCGTCTTCCCGTTCATCCTCAGGACAAATTGCAACCTGTACAATCAGGAGGTTAAAGGTGCTGATTCTCCAAATAGGGAGATGGTTAGTCAAGCAGCTGGAATGGTGAACCCGAGCACAATGAGAGGAGAAATGAGGTGCGTTTTAGAAACCTTTCCCGATCTCATGGCATACCATCTTCTGGGTTTCCCATGCATGTTTTGATGTAGGAAGATGCCCTTGTACCTGGAGATTTGAGACCCATGGGGTGTGTTCCCCGCAGTGTTACTTTAAAGTATCTGCGTTTGCTCACCCAACCTCACCAATCCTCTCAGCCCCAAGAGTGTCCAGCCTTCTGTCTCATCCAGCTGTGGGTCTAGATATGGTCAATCCAGGTTGCATCATAGACCCTGAACGGATTTTGTAAGAATTTCTCTCTCTTTCACTGTCTTTGTTTTGTGGGTTTTTTAAAGTAATTTATGTTTAGAATCGGGCTTGGCTGCTTTTCCCTGCTGTGTTGATGCCGCTTTACACCCTCTTGATTCACTTGCAGAGAGATATCGATACATAGGTTTTCAGATTCTTACTAGTCAGATATATTCTTGTGTGGTGACTAGGGGGTGTTGAGTCCAGTTCACTGAGCAGGGAGTAGGCCTTGTCTATTACATATTTGGCTTATGGAGCGGTCTCTGAGCTAATTTCAAACCCTTGTTTTATGCATCACCCCACCTCACCTTTCCCGTTAAGCAGCCATAGTGTGTCTTCTAAAGGTGTGACTCTGTTCTGTTTTGTAATTCAGTTCAAGTGTAGCGATTTTGACATTCCCTCTATAAGCGATATCTTAGGATAAGTGTCTTTTTCTGTGTGACTTATTTCACTTAGAATCATCGTATCTAAATCCAC
Organism: Eubalaena glacialis; assembly: GCF_028564815.1. Classification (NCBI taxonomy): domain Eukaryota; kingdom Metazoa; phylum Chordata; class Mammalia; order Artiodactyla; family Balaenidae; genus Eubalaena; species Eubalaena glacialis. Next base: position 142,694 of record NW_026871371.1, on the reverse strand, counting down.
TCAACATGCTGCTAACTAGCCTTATGACTTTGATTTCATGGCTGAGTGATATTCCATTGTGCCAAGTACTACCATTTCTTTATCGATTTTTCTCTTTCCTGGGATATTGAAGGTGTACCGAAGCGGAGGTTCTTGGAAACAGAGCAGCCATAAAGTTTGGGGTGCCTGTGTCTTGTTGATTTTTAGTTTTCCCAATTTATACGCCCATGAGTGGAAGTGCCCTATGCTCTCTACGCTGTGTTTATTACTTGTTTCAGGACACACCGTACTCTTCTCCAGAGTGCCTGTTGGCAATTTACATCCCGCCCATCAGCGTAGCAAGGCTCCCATGTCTCCATGGCCTGTCCTGCTTTTCTGGTTTTTACACTTTGTTCAGCATGGCCCTTTTGACCGAGGGCAAGCGAGAATTTTTGTAGCGCTGATTTGCCCTTCTGGCTTGCTTGGTTGGCCAAAAAGGGCGTATGCGTTTCTTCCTGAATATATTCAGGAAAAAACGCATACGCCCTTTTTGGCCAAGGGCATCATTGTCAACGTTTTGCCGCTTTTCATGTGCTTTAAAGGCGAGTCGAATCTACCTCCTGAAATCTGTTTCCTGCAAATCTGCCTTGCTTTCAAATCCTCTTCGTTACCTTCCCTCAATATATTTGTGGACGAGAGTTCTCATTTATAACTCTGCACGTTTGTGAATTGCAGTGCCCCTGAGCTCCATTTGTCTCCTCGCTTTTTTGGGAGCTGGCAGCAAAAGCGCAGGATTGCTTCAGGCCCTATTTTGGTTCTGGGGGGCAGGCTGAGCCTGTGGTTCATTCTTCTTCCTGATGGGAAAATGGAGTGACCTATGCCTGTCCCAACACCTAGGGCTCGTCTCTCGTTGGTTCCGCGTCTTCCCGTTCATCCTCAGGACAAATTGCAACCTGTACAATCAGGAGGTTAAAGGTGCTGATTCTCCAAATAGGGGGATGGTTAGTCAAGCAGCTGGAATGGTGAACCCGAGCACAAGGAGAGGAGAAATGAGGTGCGTTTTAGAAACCTTTCCCGATCTCATGGCATACCATCTTCTGGGTTTCCCAGGCATGTTTTTATGTAGGAGGATGCCCTTGTACCTGGAGATTTGAGACCCATGGGGTGTATTCCCCGCAGTGTTACTTTAAAGTATCTGCGTTTGCTCACCCAACCTCACCAATCCTCTCAGCCCCAAGAGTGTCCAGCCTTATGTCTCATCCAGCTGTGGGTCTAGATATGGTCAATCCAGGTTGCATCATAGACCCTGAACGGATATTGTAAGAATTTGTCTCTCTTTCACTGTCTTTGTTTTGTGGGTTTTTTAAAGTAATTTATGTTTAGAATCGGGCTTGGCTGCTTTTCCCTGCTGTGTTGATGCCGCTTTACACCCTCTTGATTCACTTGCAGAGAGATATCGATACATAGGTTTTCAGATTCTTACTAGTCAGATATATTCTTGTGTGGTGACTAGGGTGTGTTGAGTCCAGTTCACTGAGCAGGGAGTAGGCCTTGTCTATTACATATTTGGCTTATGGAGCGGTGTCTGAGCTAATTTCAAACCCTTGTTTTATGCATCACCCCACCTCACCTTTCCCGTTAAGCAGCCATAGTGTGTCTTCTAAAGGTGTGACTCTGTTCTGTTTTGTAATTCAGTTCAAGTGTAGCGATTTTGACATTCCCTCTATAAGCGATATCTTAGGATAAGTGTCTTTTTCTGTGTGACTTATTTCACTTAGAATCATCGTACCTAAATCCACTCATCATGCTGCTAACTAGCCTTATGACATTGATTTCATGGCTGAGTGATATTGCATTGTGCCAAGTACCACCATTTCTTTATCCATTTTTCTCTTTCCTGGGATATTGAAGGTGTACCGAAGCGGAGGTTCTTGGAAACAGAGCAGCCGTAAACTTTAAGGTGCCTGTGTCTTGTTGATTTTTAGTTTTCCCAATTTATACGCCCATGAGTGGAAGTGCCCTATGCTCTCTACGCTGTGTTTATTACTTGTTTCAGGACACACCGTACTCTTCTCCAGAGTGCCTGTTGGCAAATTACATCCCGCCCATCAGCGTAGCAAGGCTCCCATGTCTCCATGGCCTGTCCTGCTTTTCTGGTTTTTACAATTTGTTCAGCATGGCCCTTTTGACCGAGGGCAAGCGAGACTTCTTTGTAGTGCTGATTTGCCCTTCCGGCTTGCTTGGTTGGCCAAAAAGGGCGTATGCGTTTCTTCCTGAATATATTCAGGAAAAAACGCATACGCCCTTTTTGGCCAAGGGCATCATTGTCAACGTTTTGCCGCTTTTCATGTGCTTTAAAGGCGAATCGAATCTACCTCGTGAAATCTGTTTCCTGCAAATCTGCCTTGCTTTCAAATCCTCTTCGTTGCCTTCCCTCAATATATTTGTGGACGAGAGTTCTCATTTATAACTCTGCACGTTTGTGAATTGCAGTGCCCCTGAGCTCCATTTGTCTCCTCGCTTTTTTGGGAGCTGGCCGCAAAAGCGCAGGATTGCTTCAGGCCCTATTTTGGTTCTGGGGGGCAGGCTGAGCCTGTGGTTCATTCTTCTTCGTGATGGGAAAATGGAGTGACCTATGCCTGTCCCAACACCTAGGGCTCGTCTCTCGTTGGTTCCGCGTCTTCCCGTTCATCCTCAGGACAAATTGCAACCTGTACAATCAGGAGGTTAAAGGTGCTGATTCTCCAAATAGGGAGATGGTTAGTCAAGCAGCTGGAATGGTGAACCCGAGCACAATGAGAGGAGAAATGAGGTGCGTTTTAGAAACCTTTCCCGATCTCATGGCATACCATCTTCTGGGTTTCCCATGCATGTTTTGATGTAGGAAGATGCCCTTGTACCTGGAGATTTGAGACCCATGGTGTGTATTCCCCGCAGTGTTACTTTAAAGTATCTGCGTTTGCTCACCCAACCTCACCAATCCTCTCAGCCCCAAGAGTGTCCAGCCTTCTGTCTCATCCAGCTGTGGGTCTAGATATGGTCAATCCAGGTTGCATCATTGACCCTGAACGGATTTTGTAAGAATTTCTCTCTCTTTCACTGTCTTTGTTTTGTGGGTTTTTTAAAGTAATTTATGTTTAGAATCGGGCTTGGCTGCTTTTCCCTGCTGTGTTGATGCCGCTTTACACCCTCTTGATTCACTTGCAGAGAGATATCGATACATAGGTTTTCAGATTCTTACTAGTCAGATATATTCTTGTGTGCTGACTAGGGTGTGTTGAGTCCAGTTCACTGAGCAGGGAGTAGGCCTTGTCTATTACATATTTGGCTTATGGAGCGGTCTCTAAGCTAATTTCAAACCCTTGTTTTATGCATCACCCCACCTCACCTTTCCCGTTAAGCAGCCATAGTGTGTCTTCTAAAGGTGTGACTCTGTTCTGTTTTGTAATTCAGTTCAAGTGTAGCGATTTTGACATTCCCTCTATAAGCGATATCTTAGGATAAGTGTCTTTTTCTGTGTGACTTATTTCACTTAGAATCATCGTATCTAAATCCACTCATCATGCTGCTAACTAGCCTTATGACATTGATTCATGGCTGAGTGATATTCCATTGTACCAAGTACTACCATTTCTTTATCGATTTTTCTCTTTCCTGGGATATTGAAGGTGTACCGAAGCGGAGGTTCTTGGAAACAGAGCAGCCGTAAACTTTAGGGTGCCTGTGTCTTGTTGATTTTTAGTTTTCCCAATTTATACGCCCATGAGTGGAAGTGCCCTATGCTCTCTACGCTGTGTTTATTACTTGTTTCAGGACACACCGTACTCTTCTACAGAGTGCCTGTTGGCAATTTACATCCCGCCCATCAGCGTAGCAAGGCTCCCATGTCTCCATGGCCTGTCCTGCTTTTCTGGTTTTTACACTTTGTTCAGCATGGCCCTTTTGACCGAGGGCAAGCGAGACTTCTTTGTAGCGCTGATTTGCCCTTCCGGCTTGCTTGGTTGGCCAAAAAGGGCTTATGCGTTTTTTCCTGAATATATTCAGGAAAAAACGCATAAGCCCTTTTTGGCCAAGGGCATCATTCTCAACGTTTTGCCGATTTTCATGTGCTTTAACGGCGAGTCGAATCTACCTCCTGAAATCTGTTTCCTGCAAATCTGCCTTGCTTTCAAATCCTCTTCGTTGCCTTCCCTCAATATATTTGTGGACGAGAGTTCTCATTTATAACTCTGCACGTTTGTGAATTGCAGTGCCCCTGAGCTCCATTTGTCTCCTCGCTTTTTTGGGAGCTGGCCGCAAAAGCGCAGGATTGCTTCAGGCCCTATTTTGGTTCTCGGGGGTAGGCTGAGCCTGTGGTTCATTCTTCTTCCTGATGGGAAAATGGAGTGACCTGTGCCTGTCCCAACACCTAGGGCTAGTCTCTCGTTGGTTCCCCGTCTTCCCGTTCATCCTCAGGACAAATTGCAACCTGGACGAAACAGGAGGTTAAAGGTGCTGATTCTCCAAGTAGAGAGATGGTTAGTCAAGCGACTGGAATGGCGAACCCGAGCAAAAGGAGAGGAGAAATGAGGTGCGCTTTAGAAACCTTTCCCGATCTCACGGCATACCATCTTCTGGGTTTCCCATGCATGTTTTGATGTAGGAAGATTCCCTTGTACCTGGAGATTTGAGACCCATGGGGTGGGTACCCCGCGGTATTACTTTAAAGTATCTGCATTTGCTCACCCAACCTCACCAATCCTCTCAGCCCCAAGAGTGTCCAGCCTTATGTCTCATCCAGCTGTGGGTCTAGATATGGTCAATCCAGGTTGCATCAGAGACCCTGAACGGATTTTGTAAGAATTTCTCTCTCTTTCACTGTCTTTGCTTTGTGGGTTTTTTAAAGTAATGTATGTTTAGAATGGGGTTTGGCTGCTTTTCCCTGCTGTGTTTATGCCGCTTTACACCCTCTTGATTCACTTGCAGAGAGATATCGATACATAGGTTTTCAGATTCATACTAGTCAGATATATTCCTGTGCGGTGACTAGGGGGTGTTGAGTCCAGTTCACTGAGCAGGGAGTAGGCCTTGTCTATTACATATTTGGCTTATGGAGCGGTGTCTGAGCTAATTTCAAACCCTTGTTTTATGCATCACCCCACCTCACCTTTCCCGTTAAGCAGCCATAGTGTGTCTTCTAAAGGTGTGACTCTGTTCTGTTTTGTAATTCAGTTCAAGTGTAGCGATTTTGACATTCCCTCTATAAGCGATATCTTAGGATAAGTGTCTTTTTCTGTGTGACTTATTTCACTTAGAGTCATCGTACCTAAATCCACTCATCATGCTGCTAACTAGCCTTATGACATTGATTTCATGGCTGAGTGATATTCCATTGTGCCAAGTACCACCATTTCTTTATCCATTTTTCTCTTTCCTGGGATATTGAAGGTGTACCGAAGTGGAGGTTCTTGGCAACAGAGCAGCCGTAAACTTTAGGGTGCCTGTGACTTGTTGATTTTTAATTTTCCCAATTTATACGCCCATGAGTGGAAGTGCCCTATGCTCTCTACGCTGTGTTTATTACTTGTTTCAGGACACACCGTACTCTTCTCCAGAGTGCCTGTTGGCAATTTACATCCCACCCATCAGCGTAGCAAGGCTCCCATGTCTCCATGGCCTGTCCTGCTTTTCTGGTTTTTACAATTTGTTCAGCATGGCCCTTTTGACCGAGGGCAAGGGAGCCTTCTTTGTAGTGCTGATTTGCCCTTCTGGCTTGCTTGGTTGGCCAAAAAGGGCGTATGCGTTTTTTCCTGAATATATTCAGGAAAAAACGCATACGCCCTTTTTGGCCAAGGGCATCATTGTCAACGTTTTGCTGCTTTTCATGTGCTTTAAAGGCGAGTCGAATCTACCTCCTGAAATCTGTTTCCTGCAAATCTGCCTTGCTTTCAAATCCTCTTCGTTGCCTTCCCTCAATATATTTGTGGACGAGAGTTCTCATTTATAACTCTGCACGTTTGTGAATTGCAGTGCCCCTGAGCTCCATTTGTCTCCTCGCTTTTTTGGGAGCTGGCCGCAAAAGCACAGGATTGCTTCAGGCCCTATTTTAGTTCTGGGGGACAGGCTGAGCCTGTGGTTCATTCTTCTTCCTGATGGGAAAATGGAGTGACCTATGCCTGTCCCAACACCTAGGGCTCGTCTCTCGTTGGTTCCGCGTCTTCCCGTTCATCCTCAGGACAAATTGCAACCTGTACAATCAGGAGGTTAAAGGTGCTGATTCTCCAAATAGGGAGATGGTTAGTCAAGCAGCTGGAATGGTGAACCCGAGCACAATGAGAGGAGAAATGAGGTGCGTTTTAGAAACCTTTCCCGATCTCATGGCATACCATCTTCTGGGTTTCCCATGCATGTTTTGATGTAGGAAGATGCCCTTGTACCTGGAGATTTGAGACCCATGGGGTGTGTTCCCCGCAGTGTTACTTTAAAGTATCTGCGTTTGCTCACCCAACCTCACCAATCCTCTCAGCCCCAAGAGTGTCCAGCCTTCTGTCTCATCCAGCTGTGGGTCTAGATATGGTCAATCCAGGTTGCATCATAGACCCTGAACGGATTTTGTAAGAATTTCTCTCTCTTTCACTGTCTTTGTTTTGTGGGTTTTTTAAAGTAATTTATGTTTAGAATCAGGCTTGGCTGCTTTTCCCTGCTGTGTTGATGCCGCTTTACACCCTCTTGATTCACTTGCAGAGAGATATCGATACATAGGTTTTCAGATTCTTACTAGTCAGATATATTCTTGTGTGGTGACTAGGGTGTGTTGAGTCCAGTTCACTGAGCAGGGAGTAGGCCTTGTCTATTACATATTTGGCTTATGGAGCGGTCTCTGAGCTAATTTCAAACCCTTGTTTTATGCATCACCCCACCTCACCTTTCCCGTTAAGCAGCCATAGTGTGTCTTCTAAAGGTGTGACTCTGTTCTGTTTTGTAATTCAGTTCAAGTGTAGCGATTTTGACATTCCCTCTATAAGCGATATCTTAGGATAAGTGTCTTTTTCTGTGTGACTTATTTCACTTAGAATCATCGTATCTAAATCCACTCAACATGCTGCTAACTAGCCTTATGACATTGATTTCATGGCTGAGTGATATTCCATTGTGCCAAGTACTACCATTTCTTTATCCATTTTTCTCTTTCCTGGGATATTGAAGGTGTACCGAAGCGGAGGTTCTTGGAAACAGAGCAGCCGTCAAATTTAGGGTGCCTGTGTCTTGTTGATTTTTAGTTTTCCCAATTTATACGCCCATGAGTGGAAGTGCCCTATGCTCTCTACGCTGTGTTTATTACTTGTTTCAGGACACACCGTACTCTTCTCCAGAGTGCCTGTTGGCAATTTACATCCCGCCCATCAGCGTAGCAAGGCTCCCATGTCTCCATGGCCTGTCCTGCTTTTCTGGTTTTTACACTTTGTTCAGCATGGCCCTTTTGACCGAGGGCAAGCGAGACTTCTTTGTAGCGCTGATTTGCCCTTCTGGCTTGCTTGGTTGGCCAAAAAGGGCGTATGCGTTTCTTCCTGAATATATTCAGGAAAAAACGCATACGCCCTTTTTGGCCAAGGGCATCATTGTCAACGTTTTGCCGCTTTTCATGTGCTTTAACGGCGAGTCGAATCTACCTCCTGAAATCTGTTTCCTGCAAATCTGCCTTGCTTTCAAATCCTCTTCGTTACCTTCCCTCAATATATTTGTGGACGAGAGTTCTCATTTATAACTCTGCACGTTTGTGAATTGCAGTGCCCCTGAGCTCCATTTGTCTCCTCGCTTTTTTGGGAGCTGGCCGCAAAAGCGCAGGATTGCTTCAGGCCCTATTTTGGTTCTGGGGGGTAGTCTGAGCCTGTGGTTCATTCTTCTTCCTGATGGGAAAATGGAATGACCTGTGCCTGTCCCAACACCTAGGGCTAGTCTCTCGTTGTTTCCCCGTCTTCCCGTTCATCCTCAGGACAAATTGCAACCTGGACGAAACAGGAGGTTAAAGGTGCTGATTCTCCAAGTAGAGAGATGGTTAGTCAAGCGGCTGGAATGGCGAACCCGAGCAAAAGGAGAGGAGAAATGAGGTGCGCTTTAGAAACCTTTCCCGATCTCACGGCATACCATCTTCTGGGTTTCCCATGCATGTTTTGATGTAGGAAGATTCCCTTGTACCTGGAGATTTGAGACCCATGGGGTGGGTACCCCGCGGTATTACTTTAAAGTATCTGCATTTGCTCACCCAACCTCACCAATCCTCTCAGCCCCAAGAGTGTCCAGCCTTATGTCTCATCCAGCTGTGGGTCTAGATATGGTCAATCCAGGTTGCATCAGAGACCCTGAACGGATTTTGTAAGAATTTCTCTCCCTTTCACTGTCTTTGCTTTGTGGGTTTTTTAAAGTAATGTATGTTTAGAATGGGGTTTGGCTGCTTTTCCCTGCTGTGTTTATGCCGCTTTACACCCTCTTGATTCACTTGCAGAGAGATATCGATACATAGGTTTTCAGATTCATACTAGTCAGATATATTCCTGTGCGGTGACTAGGGGGTGTTGAGTCCAGTTCACTGAGCAGGGAGTAGGCCTTGTCTATTACATATTTGGCTTATGGAGCGGTGTCTGAGCTAATTTCAAACCCTTGTTTTATGCATCACCCCACCTCACCTTTCCCGTTAAGCAGCCATAGTGTGTCTTCTAAAGGTGTGACTCTGTTCTGTTTTGTAATTCAGTTCAAGTGTAGCGATTTTGACATTCCCTCTATAAGCGATATCTTAGGATAAGTGTCTTTTTCTGTGTGACTTATTTCACTTAGAATCAACGTACCTAAATCCACTCATCATGCTGCTAACTAGCCTTATGACATTGATTTCATGGCTGAGTGATATTCCATTGTGCCAAGTACCACCATTTCTTTATCCATTTTTCTCTTTCCTGGGATATTGAAGGTGTACCAAACCGGAGGTTCTTGGAAACAGAGCAGCCGTAAACTTTAGGGTGCCTGTGTCTTGTTGATTTTTAGTTTTCCCAATTTATATGCCCATGAGTGGAAGTGCCCTATGCTCTCTACGCTGTGTTTATTACTTGTTTCAGGACACACCGTACTCTTCTCCAGAGTGCCTGTTGGCAATTTACATCCCGCCCATCAGCGTAGCAAGGCTTCCATGTCTCCATGGCCTGTCCTGCTTTTCTGGTTTTTACACTTTGTTCAGCATGGCCCTTTTGACCGAGGGCAAGCGAGACTTCTTTGTAGCGCTGATTTGCCCTTCTGGCTTGCTTGGTTGGCCAAAAAGGGCGTATGAGTTTCTTCCTGAATATATTCAGTTAAAAACGCATACGCCCTTTTTGGCCAAGGGCATCATTGTCAACGTTTTGCCGCTTTTCATGTGCTTTAACGGCGAGTCGAATCTACCTCCTGAAATCTGTTTCCTGCAAATCTGCCTTGCTTTCAAATCCTCTTCGTTACCTTCCCTCAATATATTTGTGGACGAGAGTTCTCATTTATAACTCTGCACGTTTGTGAATTGCAGTGCCCCTGAGCTCCATTTGTCTCCTCGCTTTTTTGGGAGCTGGCCGCAAAAGCGCAGGATTGCTTCAGGCCCTATTTTGGTTCTGGGGGGTAGTCTGAGCCTGTGGTTCATTCTTCTTCCTGATGGGAAAATGGAATGACCTGTGCCTGTCCCAACACCTAGGGCTAGTCTCTCGTTGTTTCCCCGTCTTCCCGTTCATCCTCAGGACAAATTGCAACCTGGACGAAACAGGAGGTTAAAGGTGCTGATTCTCCAAGTAGAGAGATGGTTAGTCAAGCGGCTGGAATGGCGAACCCGAGCAAAAGGAGAGGAGAAATGAGGTGCGCTTTAGAAACCATTCCCGATCTCACGGCATAACATCTTCTGGGTTTCCCATGCATGTTTTGATGTAGGAAGATTCCCTTGTACCTGGAGATTTGAGACCCATGGGGTGGGTACCCCGCGGTATTACTTTAAAGTATCTGCATTTGCTCACCCAACCTCACCAATCCTCTCAGCCCCAAGAGTGTCCAGCCTTATGTCTCATCCAGCTGTGGGTCTAGATATGGTCAATCCAGGTTGCATCAGAGACCCTGAACGGATTTTGTAAGAATTTCTCTCCCTTTCACTGTCTTTGCTTTGTGGGTTTTTTAAAGTAATGTATGTTTAGAATGGGGTTTGGCTGCTTTTCCCTGCTGTGTTTATGCCGCTTTACACCCTCTTGATTCACTTGCAGAGAGATATCGATACATAGGTTTTCAGATTCATACTAGTCAGATATATTCCTGTGCGGTGACTAGGGGGTGTTGAGTCCAGTTCACTGAGCAGGGAGTAGGCCTTGTCTATTACATATTTGGCTTATGGAGCGGTGTCTGAGCTAATTTCAAACCCTTGTTTTATGCATCACCCCACCTCACCTTTCCCGTTAAGCAGCCATAGTGTGTCTTCTAAAGGTGTGACTCTGTTCTGTTTTGTACTTCAGTTCAAGTGTAGCGATTTTGACATTCCCTCTATAAGCGATATCTTAGGATAAGTGTCTTTTTCTGTGTGACTTATTTCACTTAGAATCATCGTACCTAAATCCACTCATCATGCTGCTAACTAGCCTTATGACATTGATTTCATGGCTGAGTGATATTCCATTGTGCCAAGTACCACCATTTGTTTATCCATTTTTCTCTTTCCTGGGATATTGAAGGTGTACCAAACCGGAGGTTCTTGGAAACAGAGCAGCCGTAAACTTTAGGGTGCCTGTGTCTTGTTGATTTTTAGTTTTCCCAATTTATATGCCCATGAGTGGAAGTGCCCTATGCTCTCTACGCTGTGTTTATTACTTGTTTCAGGACACACAGTACTCTTCTCCAGAGTGCCTGTTGGCAATTTACATCCCACCCATCAGCGTAGCAAGGCTCCCATGTCTCCATGGCCTGTCCTGCTTTTCTGGTTTTTACAATTTTTTCAGCATGGCCCTTTTGACCGAGGGCAAGCGAGACTTCTTTGTAGTGCTGATTTGCCCTTCCGGCTTGCTTGGTTGGCCAAAAAGGGCGTATGCGTTTCTTCCTGAATATATTCAGGAAAAAACGCATAAGCCCTTTTTGGCCAAGGGCATCATTGTCAACGTTTTGCCGCTTTTCATATGCTTTAAAGGCGAGTCGAATCTACCTCCTGAAATCTGTTTCCTGCAAATCTGCCTTGCTTTCAAATCCTCTTCGTTGCCTTCCCTCAATATATTTGTGGACGAGAGTTCTCATTTATAACTCTGCACGTTTGTGAATTGCAGTGCCCCTGAGCTCCATTTGTCTCCTCGCTTTTTTGGGAGCTGGCCGCAAAAGCGCAGGATTGCTTCAGGCCCTATTTTGGTTCTGGGGGGCAGGCTGAGCCTGTGGTTCATTCTTCTTCCTGATGGGAAAATGGAGTGACCTATGCCTGTCCCAACACCTAGGGCTCGTCTCTCATTGGTTCCGCGTCTTCCCGTTCATCCTCAGGACAAATTGCAACCTGTACACTCAGGAGGTTAAAGGTGCTGATTCTCCAAATAGGGAGATGGTTAGTCAAGCAGCTGGAATGGTGAACCCGAGCACAATGAGAGGAGAAATGAGGTGCGTTTTAGAAACCTTTCCCGATCTCATGGCATACCATCTTCTGGGTTTCCCATGCATGTTTTGATGTAGGAAGATGCCCTTGTACCTGGAGATTTGAGACCCATGGGGTGTGTTCCCCGCAGTGTTACTTTAAAGTATCTGCGTTTGCTCACCCAACCTCACCAATCCTCTCAGCCCCAAGAGTGTCCAGCCTTCTGTCTCATCCAGCTGTGGGTCTAGATATGGTCAATCCAGGTTGCATCATAGACCCTGAACGGATTTTGTAAGAATTTCTCTCTCTTTCACTGTCTTTGTTTTGTGGGGTTTTTAAAGTAATTTATGTTTAGAATCGGGCTTGGCTGCTTTTCCCTGCTGTGTTGATGCCGCTTTACACCCTCTTGATTCACTTGCAGAGAGATATCGATACATAGGTTTTCAGATTCTTACTAGTCAGATATATTCTTGTGTGGTGACTAGGGTGTGTTGAGTCCAGTTCACTGAGCAGGGAGTAGGCCTTGTCTATTACATATTTGGCTTATGGAGCGGTCTCTGAGCTAATTTCAAACCCTTGTTTTATGCATCACCCCACCTCACCTTTCCCGTTAAGCAGCCATAGTGTGTCTTCTAAAGGTGTGACTCTGTTCTGTTTTGTAATTCAGTTCAAGTGTAGCGATTTTGACATTCCCTCTATAAGTGATATCTTAGGATAAGTGTCTTTTTCTGTGTGACTTATTTCACTTAGAATCATCGTATCTAAATCCACTCATCATGCTGCTAACTAGCCTTATGACATTGATTTCATGGCTGAGTGATATTCCATTGTGCCAAGTACTACCATTTCTTTATCCATTTTTCTCTTTCCTGGGATATTGAAGGTGTACCGAAGCGGAGGTTCTTGGAAACAGAGCAGCCGTAAACTTTAGGGTGCCTGTGTCTTGTTGATTTTTAGTTTTCCCAATTTATACGCCCATGAGTGGAAGTGCCCTATGCTCTCTACGCTGTGTTTATTACTTGTTTCAGGACACACCGTACTCTTCTCCAGAGTGCCTGTTGGCAATTTACATCCCGCCCATCAGCCTAGCAAGGCTCCCATGTCTCCATGGCCTGTCCTGCTTTTCTGGTTTTTACACTTTGTTCAGCATGGCCCTTTTGACCGAGGGCAAGCGAGACTTCTTTGTAGCGCTGATTTTCCCTTCCGTCTTGCTTGGTTGGCCAAAAAGGGCGTATGCGTTTTTTCCTGAATATATTCAGGAAAAAACGCATACGCCCTTTTTGGCCAAGGGCATCATTGTCAACGTTTTGCCGCTTTTCATGTGCTTTAAAGGCGAGTCGAATCTACCTCCTGAAATCTGTTTCCTGCAAATCTGCCTTGCTTTCAAATCCTCTTCGTTGCCTTCCCTCAATATATTTGTGGACGAGAGATCTCATTTATTACTCTGCACGTTTGTGAATTGCAGTGCCCCTGAGCTCCATTTGTCTCCTCGCTTTTTTGGGAGCTGGCCGCAAAAGCGCAGGATTGCTTCAGGCCCTATTTTGGTTCTGGGGGGCAGGCTGAGCCTGTGGTTCATTCTTCTTCCTGATGGGAAAATGGAGTGACCTATGCCTGTCCCAACACCTAGGGCTCGTCTCTCGTTGGTTCCGCGTCTTCCCGTTCATCCTCAGGACAAATTGCAACCTGTACAATCAGGAGGTTAAAGGTGCTGATTCTCCAAGTAGGGAGATGGTTAGTCAAGCGGCTGGAATGGCGAACCCGAGCACAAGGAGAGGAGAAATGAGGTGCGTTTTAGAAACCTTTCCCGATCTCATGGCATACCATCTTCTGGGTTTCCCATGCATGTTTTGATGTAGGAAGATTCCCTTGTACCTGGAGATTTGAGACCCATGGGGTGTGTTCTCCGCGGTGTTACTTTAAAGTATCTGCGTTTGCTCACCCAACCTCACCAATCCTCTCAGCCCCAAGAATGTCCAGCCTTATGTCTCATCCAGCTGTGGGTCTAGATATGGTCAATCCAGGTTGCATCGGAGACCCTGAACGGATTTTGTAAGAATTTCTCTCTCTTTCACTGTCTTTGTTTTGTGGGTTTTTTAAAGTAATTTATGTTTAGAATCGGGCTTGACTGCTTTTCCCTGCTGTGTTGATGCCGCTTTACACCCTCTTGATTCACTTGCAGAGAGATATTGATACATAGGTTTTCAGATTCTTACTAGTCAGATATATTCTTGTGTGGTGACTAGGGTGTGTTGAGTCCAGTTCACTGAGCAGGGAGTAGGCCTTGTCTATTACATATTTGGCTTATGGAGCGGTCTCTGAGCTAATTTCAAACCCTTGTTTTATGCATCACCCCACCTCACCTTTCCCGTTAAGCAGCCATAGTGTGTCTTCTAAAGGTGTGACTCTGTTCTGTTTTGTAATTCAGTTCAAGTGTAGCGATTTTGACATTCCCTATATAAGCGATATCTTAGGATAAGTGTCTTTTTCTGTGTGACTTATTTCACTTAGAATCATCGTATCTAAATCTACTCATCATGCTGCTAACTAGCCTTATGACATTGATTTCATGGTTGAGTGATATTCCATTGTGCCAAGTACCACCATTTCTTTATCCATTTTTCTCTTTCCTGGGATATTGAAGGTGTACCAAAGTGGAGGTTCTTGGAAATAGAGCAGCCGTAAATTTTAGGTGCCTGTGTCTTGTTGATTTTTATTTTTCCCAATTTATACGCCCTTGAGTGGAAGTGCCCTATGCTCTCTACGCTGTGTTTATTACTTGTTTCAGGACACACCGTACTCTTCTCCAGAGTGCCTGTTGGCAATTTACATCCCGCCGATCAGCGTAGCAAGGCTCCCATGTCTCCATGGCCTGTCCTGCTTTTCTGGTTTTTACACTTTTTTCAGCATGGCCCTTTTGACCGGTGGCAAGCGAGACTTCTTTGTAGCGCTGATTTGCCCTTCCGGCTTGCTTGGTTGGCCAAAAATGGCGTATGCGTTTTTTCCTGAATATATACAGGAAAAAACGCATACGCCCTTTTTGGCCAAGGGTATCATTGTCAACGTTTTGCCGCTTTTCATGTGCTTTAAAGGCGAGTCGAATCTACCTCCTGAAATCTGTTTCCTGCAAATCTGCCTTGCTTTCAAATCCTCTTCGTTGCCTTCCCTCAATATATTTGTGGACGAGAGTTCTCAATTATAACTCTGCACGTTTGTGAATTGCAGTGCCCCTGAGCTCCATTTGTCTCCTCGCTTTTTTGGGAGCTGGCCGCAAAAGCGCAGGATTGCTTCAGGCCCTATTTTGGTTCTGGGGGGCAGGCTGAGCCTGTGGTTCATTCTTCTTCCTGATGGGAAAATGGAGTGACCTGTGCCTGTCCCAACACCTAGGGCTAGTCTTTCGTTGGTTCCCCATCTTCCCGTTCATCCTCAGGACAAAATGCAACCTGGACGAAACAGTAGGTTAAAGGTGCTGATTCTCCAAGTAGGGAGATGGTTAGTCAATCGGCTGGAAAGGCGAACCCGAGCACAAGGAGAGGAGAAATGAGGTGCGTTTTAGAAACCTTTCCCGATCTCACGGCATACCATCTTCTGGGTTTCCCATGCATGTTTTGATGTAGGAAGATTCCCTTGTACCTGGAGATTTGAGACCCATGGGGTGGGTACCCCGCGGTATTACTTTAAAGTATCTGCATTTGCTCACCCAACCTCACCAATCCTCTCAGCCCCAAGAGTGTCCAGCCTTATGTCTCATCCAGCTGTGGGTCTAGATATGGTCAATCCAGGTTGCATCAGAGACCCTGAACGGATTTTGTAAGAATTTCTCTCTCTTTCACTGTCTTTGCTTTGTGGGTTTTTTAAAGTAATGTATGTTTAGAATGGGGTTTGGCTGCTTTTCCCTGCTGTGTTTATGCCGCTTTACACCCTCTTGATTCACTTGCAGAGAGATATCGATACATAGGTTTTCAGATTCATACTAGTCAGATATATTCCTGTGCGGTGACTAGGGGGTGTTGAGTCCAGTTCACTGAGCAGGGAGTAGGCCTTGTCTATTACATATTTGGCTTATGGAGCGGTGTCTGAGCTAATTTCAAACCCTTGTTTTATGCATCACCCCACCTCACCTTTCCCGTTAAGCAGCCATAGTGTGTCTTCTAAAGGTGTGACTCTGTTCTGTTTTGTAATTCAGTTCAAGTGTAGCGATTTTGACATTCCCTCTATAAGCGATATCTTAGGATAAGTGTCTTTTTCTGTGTGACTTATTTCACTTAGAATCATCGGACCTAAATCCACTCATCATGCTGCTAACTAGCCTTATGACATTGATTTCATGGCTGAGTGATATTCCATTGTGCCAAGTACCACCATTTCTTTATCCATTTTTCTCTTTCCTGGGATATTGAAGGTGTACCGAAGTGGAGGTTCTTGGAAACAGAGCAGCCGTAAACTTTAGGGTGCCTGTGTCTTGTTGATTTTTAGTTTTCCCAATTTATATGCCCATGAGTGGAAGTGCCCTATGCTCTCTACGCTGTGTTTATTACTTGTTTCAGGACACACCGTACTCTTCTCCAGAGTGCCTGTTGGCAATTTATATCCCGCCCATCAGCGTAGCAAGGCTCCCATGTCTCCATGGCCTGTCCTGCTTTTCTGGTTTTTACTGTTTGTTCACCATGGCCCTTTTGACCGAGGGCAAGCGAGACTTCTTTGTAGCGCTGATTTGCCCTTCCGGCTTGCTTGGTTGGCCAAAAAGGGCGTATGCGTTTTTTCCTGAATATATTCAGGAAAAAACGCATACGCCCTTTTTGGCCAAGGGCATCATTGTCAACGTTTTGCCGCTTTTTATATGCTTTAAAGGCGAGTCGAATCTACCTCCTGAAATCTGTTTCCTGCAAATCTGCCTTGCTTTCAAATCCTCTTCGTTGCCTTCCCTCAATATATTTGTGGACGAGAGTTCTCATTTATTACTCTGCACGTTTGTGAATTGCAGTGCCCCTGAGCTCCATTTGTCTCCTCGCTTTTTTGGGAGCTGGCCGCAAAAGCGCAGGATTGCTTCAGGCCCTATTTTGGTTCTGGGGGGCAGGCTGAGCCTGTGGTTCATTCTTCTTCCTGATGGGAAAATGGAGTGACCTATGCCTGTCCCAACACCTAGGGCTCGTCTCTCGTTGGTTCCGCGTCTTCCCGTTCATCCTCAGGACAAATTGCAACCTGTACAATCAGGAGGTTAAAGGTGCTGATTCTCCAAGTAGGGAGATGGTTAGTCAAGCGGCTGGAATGGCGAACCCGAGCACAAGGAGAGGAGAAATGAGGTGCGTTTTAGAAACATTTCCCGATCTCATGGCATACCATCTTCTGGGTTTCCCAGGCATGTTTTGATGTAGGAAGATTCCCTTGTACCTGGAGATTTGAGACCCATGGGGTGTGTTCTCCGCAGTGTTACTTTAAAGTATCTGCGTTTGCTCACCCAACCTCACCAATCCTCTCAGCCCCAAGAGTGTCCAGCCTTATGTCTCATCCAGCTGTGGGTCTAGATATGGTCAATCCAGGTTGCATCATAGACCCTGAACGGATTTTGTAAGAATTTCTCTCTCTTTCACTGTCTTTGTTTTGTGGGTTTTTTAAAGTAATTTATGTTTAGAATCGGGCTTGGCTGCTTTTCCCTGCTGTGTTGATGCCGCTTTACACCCTCTTGATTCACTTGCAGAGAGATATTGATACATAGGTTTTCAGATTCTTACTAGTCAGATATATTCTTGTGTGGTGACTAGGGTGTGTTGAGTGCAGTTCACTGAGCAGGGAGTAGGCCTTGTCTATTACATATTTGGCTTATGGAGCAGTCTCTGAGCTAATTTCAAACCCTTGTTTTATGCATCACCCCACCTCACCTTTCCCGTTAAGCAGCCATAGTGTGTCTTCTAAAGGTGTGACTCTGTTCTGTTTTGTAATTCAGTTCAAGTGTAGCGATTTTGACATTCCCTCTATAAGCGATATCTTAGGATAAGTGTCTTTTTCTGTGTGACTTATTTCACTTAGAATCATCGTATCTAAATCCACTCATCATGCTGCTAACTAGCCTTATGACATTGATTTCATGGTTGAGTGATATTCCATTGTGCCAAGTACCACCATTTCTTTATCCATTTTTCTCTTTCCTGGGATATTGAAGGTGTACCGAAGTGGAGGTTCTTGGAAACAGAGCAGCCGTAAACTTTAGGGTGCCTGTGTCTTGTTGATTTTTATTTTTCCCAATTTATACGCCCTTGAGTGGAAGTGCCCTATGCTCTCTACGCTGTGTTTATTACTTGTTTCAGGACACACCGTACTCTTCTCCAGAGTGCCTGTTGGCAATTTACATCCTGCCCATCAGCGTAGCAAGGCTCCCATGTCTCCATGGCCTGTCCTGCTTTTCTGGTTTTTACACTTTGTTCAGCATGGCCCTTTTGACCGAGGGCAAGCGAGACTTCTTTGTAGCGCTGATTTGCCCTTCCGGCTTGCTTGGTTGGCCAAAAATGGCGTATGCGTTTTTTCCTGAATATATACAGGAAAAAATGCATACGCCCTTTTTGGACAAGGGTATCATTGTCAATGTTTTGCCGCTTTTCATGTGCTTTAAAGGCGAGTCGAATCTACCTCCTGAAATCTGTTTCCTGCAAATCTGCCTTGCTTTCAAATCCTCTTCGTTGCCTTCCCTCAATATATTTGTGGACGAGAGTTCTCATTTATAACTCTGCACGTTTGTGAATTGCAGTGCCCCTGAGCTCCATTTGTCTCCTCGCTTTTTTGGGAGCTGGCCGCAAAAGCGCAGGATTGCTTCAGGCCCTATTTTGGTTCTGGGGGGCAGGCTGAGCCTGTGGTTCATTCTTCTTCCTGATGGGAAAATGGAGTGACCTGTGCCTGTCCCAAAACCTAGGGCTAGTCTCTCGTTGGTTCCCCATCTTCCCGTTCATCCTCAGGACAAAATGCAACCTGGACGAAACAGTAGGTTAAAGGTGCTGATTCTCCAAGTAGGGAGATGGTTAGTCAATCGGCTGGAAAGGCGAACCCGAGCACAAGGAGAGGAGAAATGAGGTGCGTTTTAGAAACCTTTCCCGATCTCACGGCATACCATCTTCTGGGTTTCCCATGCATGTTTTGATGTAGGAAGATTCCCTTGTACCTGGAGATTTGAGACCCATGGGGTGGGTACCCCACGGTATTACTTTGAAGTATCTGCATTTGCTCACCCAACCTCACCAATCCTCTCAGCCCCAAGAGTGTCCAGCCTTATGTCTCATCCAGCTGTGGGTCTAGATATGGTCAATCCAGGTTGCATCAGAGACCCTGAACGGATTTTGTAAGAATTTCTCTCTCTTTCACTGTCTTTGCTTTGTGGGTTTTTTAAAGTAATGTATGTTTAGAATGGGGTTTGGCTGCTTTTCCCTGCTGTGTTGATGCCGCTTTACACCCTCTTGATTCACTTGCAGAGAGATATCGATACATAGGTTTTCAGATTCATACTAGTCATATATATTCTTGTGCGGTGACTAGGGGGTGTTGAGTCCAGTTCACTGAGCAGGGAGTAGGCATTGTCTATTACATATTTGGCTTATGGAGCGGTGTCTGAGCTAATTTCAAACCCTTGTTTTATGCATCACCCCACCTCACCTTTCCGGTTAAGCAGCCATAGTGTGTCTTCTAAAGGTGTGCCTCTGTTCTGTTTTGTAATTCAGTTCAAGTGTAGCGATTTTGACCTTCCCTCTATAAGCGATATCTTAGGATAAGTGCCTTTTTCTGTGTGACTTATTTCACTTAGAATCATCGTACCTAAATCCACTCATCATGCTGCTAAATAGCCTTATGACATTGATTTCATGGCTGAGTGATATTGCATTGTGCCAAGTACCACCATTTCTTTATCCATTTTTTTCTTTCCTGGTATATTGAAGGTGTACCGAAGCGGAGGTTCTTGGAAACAGAGCAGCCATAAAGTTTGGGGTGCCTGTGTCTTGTTGATTTTTAGTTTTGCCAATTTATACGCCCATGAGTGGAAGTGCCCTATGCTCTCAACGCTGTGTTTATTACTTGTTTCAGGACACACCGTACTCATCTCCAGAGTGCCTGTTGGCAATTTACATCCCGCCCATCAGCGTAGCAAGGCTCCCATGTCTCCATGGCCTGTCCTGCTTTTCTGGTTTTTACACTTTGTTCAGCATGGCCCTTTTGACCGAGGGCAAGCGAGACTTGTTTGTAGCGCTGATTTGCCCTTCCGGCTTGCTTGGTTGGCCAAAAAGGGCGTATGCTTTTTTTCCTGAATATATTCAAGGAAAAACGCATACGCCCTTTTTGGCCAAGGGCATCATTGTCAACGTTTTGCCACTTTTCATGTGCTTTAAAGGCGAGTTGAATCTACCTCCTGAAATCTGTTTCCTGCAAATCTGCCTTGCTTTCAAATCCTCTTTGTTGCCTTCCCTCAATATATTTGTGGACGAGAGTTCTCATTTATAACTCTGCACGTTTGTGAATTGCAGTGCCCCTGAGCTCCATTTGTCTCCTCGCTTTTTTGGGAGCTGGCCGCAAAAGCGCAGGATTGCTTCAGGCCCTATTTTGGTTCTGGGGGGCAGGCTGAGCCTGTGGTTCATTCTTCTTCCTGATGGGAAAATGGAGTAACCTATGCCTGTCCCAACACCTAGGGCTCGTCTCTCGTTGTTTCCGCGTCTTCCCGTTCATCCTCAGGACAAATTGCAACCTGTACAATCAGGAGGTTAAAGGTGCTGATTCTCCAAGTAGGGAGATGGTTAGTCAAGCGGCTGGAATGGCGAACCCGAGCACAAGGAGAGGAGAAATGAGGTGCGTTTTAGAAACATTTCCCGATCTCATGGCATACCATCTTCTGGGTTCCCCATGCATGTTTTGATGTAGGAAGATTCCCTTGTACCTGGAGATTTGAGACCCATGGGGTGTGTTCTCCGCAGTGTTACTTTAAAGTATCTGCGTTTGCTCACCCAACCTCACCAATCCTCTCAGCCCCAAGAGTGTCCAGCCTTATGTCTCATCCAGCTGTGGGTCTAGATATGGTCAATCCAGGTTGCATCATAGACCCTGAACGGATTTTGTAAGAATTTCTCTCTCTTTCACTGTCTTTGTTTTGTGGGTTTTTTAAAGTAATTTATGTTTAGAATCGGGCTTGGCTGCTTTTCCCTGCTGTGTTGATGCCGCTTTACACCCTCTTGATTCACTTGCAGAGAGATATTGATACATAGGTTTTCAGATTCTTACTAGTCAGATATATTCTTGTGTGGTGACTAGGGTGTGTTGAGTGCAGTTCACTGAGCAGGGAGTAGGCCTTGTCTATTACATATTTGGCTTATGGAGCGGTCTCTGAGCTAATTTCAAACCATTGTTTTATGCATCACCCCACCTCACCTTTCCCGTTAAGCAGCCATAGTGTGTCTTCTAAAGGTGTGACTCTGTTCTGTTTTATAATTCAGTTCAAGTGTAGCGATTTTGACATTCCCTCTATAAGCGATATCTTAGGATAAGTGTCTTTTTCTGTGTGACTTATTTCACTTAGAATCATCGTATCTAAATCCACTCATCATGCTGCCAACTAGCCTTATGACATTGATTTCATGGCTGAGTGATATTCCATTGTGCCAAGTACCACCATTTCTTTATCCATTTTTCTCTTTCCTGGGATATTGAAGGTGTACCGAAGTGGAGGTTTTTGGAAACAGAGCAGCCGTAAACTTTAGGGTGCCTGTGTCTTGTTGATTTTTATTTTTCCCAATTTATACGCCCTTGAGTGGAAGTGCCCTATGCTCTCTACGCTGTGTTTATTACTTGTTTCAGGACACACCGTACTATTCTCCAGAGTGCCTGTTGGCAATTTACATCCCGCCCATCAGCGTAGCAAGGCTCCCATGTCTCCATGGCCTGTCCTGCTTTTCTGGTTTTTACACTTTGTTCAGCATGGCCCTTTTGACCGAGGGCAAGCGAGACTTCTTTGTAGCGCTGATTTGCCCTTCCGGCTTGCTTGGTTGGCCAAAAATGGCGTATGCGTTTTTTCCTGAATATATACAGGAAAAAATGCATACGCCCTTTTTGGACAAGGGTATCATTGTCAACGTTTTGCCGCTTTTCATGTGCTTTAAAGGCGAGTCGAATCTACCTCCTGAAATCTGTTTCCTGCAAAACTGCCTTGCTTTCAAATCCTCTTCGTTGCCTTCCCTCAATATATTTGTGGACGAGAGTTCTCCTTTATAACTCTGCACGTTTGTGAATTGCAGTGCCCCTGAGCTCCATTTGTCTCCTCGCTTTTTTGGGAGCTGGCCGCAAAAGCGCAGGATTGCTTCAGGCCCTATTTTGGTTCTGGGGGGCAGGCTGAGCCTGTGGTTCATTCTTCTTCCTGATGGGAAAATGGAGTGACCTGTGCCTGTCCCAAAACCTAGGGCTAGTCTCTCGTTGGTTCCCCATCTTCCCGTTCATCCTCAGGACAAAATGCAACCTGGACGAAACAGTAGGTTAAAGGTGCTGATTCTCCAAGTAGGGAGATGGTTAGTCAATCGGCTGGAAAGGCGAACCCGAGCACAAGGAGAGGAGAAATGAGGTGCGTTTTAGAAACCTTTCCCGATCTCACGGCATACCATCTTCTGGGTTTCCCATGCATGTTTTGATGTAGGAAGATTCCCTTGTACCTGGAGATTTGAGACCCATGGGGTGGGTACCCCACGGTATTACTTTAAAGTATCTGCATTTGCTCACCCAACCTCACCAATCCTCTCAGCCCCAAGAGTGTCCAGCCTTATGTCTCATCCAGCTGTGGGTCTAGATATGGTCAATCCAGGTTGCATCAGAGACCCTGAACGGATTTTGTAAGAATTTCTCTCTCTTTCACTGTCTTTGCTTTGTGGGTTTTTTAAAGTAATATATGTTTAGAATGGGGTTTGGCTGCTTTTCCCTGCTGTGTTTATGCCGCTTTACACCCTCTTGATTCACTTGCAGAGAGATATCGATACATAGGTTTTCAGATTCATACTAGTCAGATATATTCCTGTGCGGTGACTAGGGGGTGTTGAGTCCAGTTCACTGAGCAGGGAGTAGGCCTTGTCTATTACATATTTGGCTTATGGAGCGGTGTCTGAGCTAATTTCAAACCCTTGTTTTATACATCACCCCACCTCACCTTTCCCGTTAAGCAGCCATAGTGTGTCTTCTAAAGGTGTGACTCTGTTCTGTTTTGTAATTCAGTTCAAGTGTAGCGATTTTGACATTCCCTCTATAAGCGATATCTTAGGATAAGTGTCTTTTTCTGTGTGACTTATTTCACTTAGAATCATCGGACCTAAATCCACTCATCATGCTGCTAACTAGCCTTATGACATTGATTTCATGGCTGAGTGATATTCCATTGTGCCAAGTACCACCATTTCTTTATCCATTTTTCTCTTTCCTGGGATATTGAAGGTGTACCGAAGTGGAGGTTCTTGGAAACAGAGCAGCCGTAAACTTTAGGGTGCCTGTGTCTTGTTGATTTTTAGTTTTCCCAATTTATATGCCCATGAGTGGAAGTGCCCTATGCTCTCTACGCTGTGTTTATTACTTGTTTCAGGACACACCGTACTCTTCTCCAGAGTGCCTTTTGGCAATTTATATCCCGCCCATCAGCGTAGCAAGGCTCCCATGTCTCCATGGCCTGTCCTGCTTTTCTGGTTTTTACTGTTTGTTCACCATGGCCCTTTTGACCGAGGGCAAGCGAGACTTCTTTGTAGCGCTGATTTGCCCTTCCGGCTTGCTTGGTTGGCCAAAAAGGGCGTATGCGTTTTTTCCTGAATATATTCAGGAAAAAACGCATACGCCCTTTTTGGCCAAGGGCATCGTTGTCAACGTTTTGCCGCTTTTTATGTGCTTTAAAGGCGAGTCGAATCTACCTCCTGAAATCTGTTTCCTGCAAATCTGCCTTGCTTTCAAATCCTCTTCGTTGCCTTCCCTCAATATATTTGTGGACGAGAGTTCTCATTTATTACTCTGCACGTTTGTGAATTGCAGTGCCCCTGAGCTCCATTTGTCTCCTCGCTTTTTTGGGAGCTGGCCGCAAAAGCGCAGGATTGCTTCAGGCCCTATTTTGGTTCTGGGGGGCAGGCTGAGCCTGTGGTTCATTCTTCTTCCTGATGGGAAAATGGAGTGACCTATGCCTGTCCCAACACCTAGGGCTCGTCTCTCGTTGGTTCCGCGTCTTCCCGTTCATCCTCAGGACAAATTGCAACCTGTACAATCAGGAGGTTAAAGGTGCTGATTCTCCAAGTAGGGAGATGGTTAGTCAAGCGGCTGGAATGGCGAACCCGAGCACAAGGAGAGGAGAAATGAGGTGCGTTTTAGAAACATTTCCCGATCTCATGGCATACCATCTTCTGGGTTTCCCATGCATGTTTTGATGTAGGAAGATTCCCTTGTACCTGGAGATTTGAGACCCATGGGGTGTGTTCTCCGCAGTGTTACTTTAAAGTATCTGCGTTTGCTCACCCAACCTCACCAATCCTCTCAGCCCCAAGAGTGTCCAGCCTTATGTCTCATCCAGCTGTGGGTCTTGATATGGTCAATCCAGGTTGCATCATAGACCCTGAACGGATTTTGTAAGAATTTCTCTCTCTTTCACTGTCTTTGTTTTGTGGGTTTTTTAAAGTAATTTATGTTTAGAATCGGGCTTGGCTGCTTTTCCCTGCTGTGTTGATGCCGCTTTACACCCTCTTGATTCACTTGCAGAGAGATATTGATACATAGGTTTTCAGATTCTTACTAGTCAGATATATTCTTGTGTGGTGACTAGGGTGTGTTGAGTGCAGTTCACTGAGCAGGGAGTAGGCCTTGTCTATTACATATTTGGCTTATGGAGCGGTCTCTGAGCTAATTTCAAACCCTTGTTTTATGCATCACCCCACCTCACCTTTCCCGTTAAGCAGCCATAGTGTGTCTTCTAAAGGTGTGACTCTGTTCTGTTTTGTAATTCAGTTCAAGTGTAGCGATTTTGACATTCCCTCTATAAGCGATATCTTAGGATAAGTGTCTTTTTCTGTGTGACTTATTTCACTTAGAATCATCGTATCTAAATCCACTCATCATGCTGCTAACTAGCCTTATGACATTGATTTCATGGTTGAGTGATATTCCATTGTGCCAAGTACCACCATTTCTTTATCCATTTTTCTCTTTCCTGGGATATTGAAGGTGTACCGAAGTGGAGGTTCTTGGAAACAGAGCAGCCGTAAACTTTAGGGTGCCTGTGTCTTGTTGATTTTTATTTTTCCCAATTTATACGCCCTTGAGTGGAAGTGCCCTATGCTCTCTACGCTGTGTTTATTACTTGTTTCAGGACACACCGTACTCTTCTCCAGAGTGCCTGTTGGCAATTTACATCCTGCCCATCAGCGTAGCAAGGCTCCCATGTCTCCATGGCCTGTCCTGCTTTTCTGGTTTTTACACTTTGTTCAGCATGGCCCTTTTGACCGAGGGCAAGCGAGACTTCTTTGTAGCGCTGATTTGCCCTTCCGGCTTGCTTGGTTGGCCAAAAATGGCGTATGCGTTTTTTCCTGAATATATACAGGAAAAAATGCATACGCCCTTTTTGGACAAGGGTATCATTGTCAACGTTTTGCCGCTTTTCATGTGCTTTAAAGGCGAGTCGAATCTACCTCCTGAAATCTGTTTCCTGCAAATCTGCCTTGCTTTCAAATCCTCTTCGTTGCCTTCCCTCAATATATTTGTGGACGAGAGTTCTCATTTATAACTCTGCACGTTTGTGAATTGCAGTGCCCCTGAGCTCCATTTGTCTCCTCGCTTTTTTGGGAGCTGGCCGCAAAAGCGCAGGATTGCTTCAGGCCCTATTTTGGTTCTGGGGGGCAGGCTGAGCCTGTGGTTCATTCTTCTTCCTGATGGGAAAATGGAGTGACCTGTGCCTGTCCCAAAACCTAGGGCTAGTCTCTCGTTGGTTCCCCATCTTCCCGTTCATCCTCAGGACAAAATGCAACCTGGACGAAACAGTAGGTTAAAGGTGCTGATTCTCCAAGTAGGGAGATGGTTAGTCAATCGGCTGGAAAGGCGAACGCGAGCACAAGGAGAGGAGAAATGAGGTGCGTTTTAGAAACCTTTCCCGATCTCACGGCATACCATCTTCTGGGTTTCCCATGCATGTTTTGATGTAGGAAGATTCCCTTGTACCTGGAGATTTGAGACCCATGGGGTGGGTACCCCACGGTATTACTTTGAAGTATCTGCATTTGCTCACCCAACCTCACCAATCCTCTCAGCCCCAAGAGTGTCCAGCCTTATGTCTCATCCAGCTGTGGGTCTAGATATGGTCAATCCAGGTTGCATCAGAGACCCTGAACGGATTTTGTAAGAATTTCTCTCTCTTTCACTGTCTTTGCTTTGTGGGTTTTTTAAAGTAATGTATGTTTAGAATGGGGTTTGGCTGCTTTTCCCTGCTGTGTTGATGCCGCTTTACACCCTCTTGATTCACTTGCAGAGAAATATCGATACATAGGTTTTCAGACTCATACTAGTCATATATATTCTTGTGCGGTGACTAGGGGGTGTTGAGTCCAGTTCACTGAGCAGGGAGTAGGTATTGTCTATTACATATTTGGCTTATGGAGCGGTGTCTGAGCTAATTTCAAACCCTTGTTTTATGCATCACCCCACCTCACCTTTCCGGTTAAGCAGCCATAGTGTGTCTTCTAAAGGTGTGCCTCTGTTCTGTTTTGTAATTCAGTTCAAGTGTAGCGATTTTGACCTTCCCTCTATAAGCGATATCTTAGGATAAGTGCCTTTTTCTGTGTGACTTATTTCACTTAGAATCATCGTACCTAAATCCACTCATCATGCTGCTAAATAGCCTTATGACATTGATTTCATGGCTGAGTGATATTGCATTGTGCCAAGTACCACCATTTCTTTATCCATTTTTCTCTTTCCTGGTATATTGAAGGTGTACCGAAGCGGAGGTTCTTGGAAACAGAGCAGCCATAAAGTTTGGGGTGCCTGTGTCTTGTTGATTTTTAGTTTTGCCAATTTATACGCCCATGAGTGGAAGTGCCCTATGCTCTCAACGCTGTGTTTATTACTTGTTTCAGGACACACCGTACTCATCTCCAGAGTGCCTGTTGGCAATTTACATCCCGCCCATCAGCGTAGCAAGGCTCCCATGTCTCCATGGCCTGTCCTGCTTTTCTGGTTTTTACACTTTGTTCAGCATGGCCCTTTTGACCGAGGGCAAGCGAGACTTCTTTGTAGCGCTGATTTGCCCTTCCGGCTTGCTTGGTTGGCAAAAAAGGGCGTATGCTTTTTTTCCTGAATATATTCAAGGAAAAACGCATACGCCCTTTTTGGCCAAGGGCATCATTGTCAACGTTTTGCCACTTTTCATGTACTTTAAAGGCGAGTTGAATCTACCTCCTAAAATCTGTTTCCTGCAAATCTGCCTTGCTTTCAAATCCTCTTTGTTGCCTTCCCTCAATATATTTGTGGACGAGAGTTCTCATTTATAACTCTGCACGTTTGTGAATTGCAGTGCCCCTGAGCTCCATTTGTCTCCTCGCTTTTTTGGGAGCTGGCCGCAAAAGCCCAGGATTGCTTCAGGCACTATTTTGGTTCTGGGGGGCAGGCTGAGCCTGTGGTTCATTCTTCTTCCTGATGGGAAAATGGAGTGACCTATGCCTGTCCCAACACCTAGGGCTCGTCTCTCCTTGGTTCCGCGTCTTCCCGTTCATCCTCAGGACAAATTGCAACCTGTACAATCAGGAGGTTAAAGGTGCTGATTCTCCAAGTAGGGAGATGGTTAGTCAAGCAGCTGGAATGGTGAACCCGAGCACAATGAGAGGAGAAATGAGGTGCATTTTAGAAACCTTTCCCGATCTCATGGCATACCATCTTCTGGGTTTCCCAGGCATGTTTTGATGTAGGAAGATGCCCTTGTACCTGGAGATTTGAGACCCATGGGGTGTATTCCCCGCAGTGTTACTTTAAAGTATCTGCGTTTGCTCACCCAACCTCACCAATCCTCTCAGCCCCAAGAGTGTCCAGCCTTATGTCTCATCCAGCTGTGGGTCTAGATATGGTCAATCCAGGTTGCATCATAGACCCTGAACGGATTTTGTAAGAATTTCTCTCTCTTTCACTGTCTTTGCTTTGTGGGTTTTTTAAAGTAATTTATGTTTAGAATCCGGCTTGGCTGCTTTTCCCTGCTGTGTTGATGCCGCTTTACACCCTCTTGATTCACTTGCAGAGAGATATCGATACATAGGTTTTCAGATTCTTACTAGTCAGATATATTCTTGTGTGGTGACTAGGGTGTGTTGAGTCCAGTTCACTGAGCAGGGAGTAGGCCTTGTCTATTACATATTTGGCTTATGGAGCGGTCTCTGAGCTAATTTCAAACCCGTGTTTTATGCATCACCCCACCTCACCTTTCCCGTTAAGCAGCCATAGTTTGTCTTCTAAAGGTGTGACTCTGTTCTGTTTTGTAATTCAGTTCAAGTGTAGCGATTTTGACATTCCCTCTATAAGCGATATCTTAGGATAAGTGTCTTTTTCTGTGTGACTTATTTCACTTAGAATCATCGAACCTAAATCCACTCATCATGCTGCTAACTAGCCTTATGACATTGATTTCATGGCTGAGTGATATTGCATTGTGCCAAGTACCACCATTTCTTTATCCATTTTTCTCTTTCCTGGGATATTGAAGGTGTACCGAAGCGGAGGTTCTTGGAAACAGAGCAGCCGTAAACTTTAAGGTGCCTGTGTCTTGTTGATTTTTAGTTTTCCCAATTTATACGCCCATGAGTGGAAGTGCCCTATGCTCTCTACGCTGTGTTTATTACTTGTTTCAGGACACACCGTACTCTTCTCCAGAGTGCCTGTTGGCAAATTACATCCCGCCCATCAGCGTAGCAAGGCTCCCATGTCTCCATGGCCTGTCCTGCTTTTCTGGTTTTTACAATTTGTTCAGCATGGCCCTTTTGACCGAGGGCAAGCGAGACTTCTTTGTAGTGCTGATTTGCCCTTCCGGCTTGCTTGGTTGGCCAAAAAGGGCGTATGCGTTTCTTCCTGAATATATTCAGGAAAAAACGCATACGCCCTTTTTGGCCATGGGTATCATTGTCAACGTTTTCCCGCTTTTCATATGCTTTAAAGGCGAGTCGAATCTACCTCCTAAAATCTGTTTCCTGCAAATCTGCCTTGCTTTCAAATCCTCTTCGTTGCCTTCCCTCAATATATTTGTGGACGAGAGTTCTCATTTATAACTCTGCACGTTTGTGAATTGCAGTGCCCCTGAGCTCCATTTGTCTCCTCGCTTTTTTGGGAGCTGGCCGCAAAAGCGCAGGATTGCTTCAGGCCCTATTTTGGTTCTGGGGGGCAGGCTGAGCCTGTGGTTCATTCTTCTTCCTGATGGGAAAATGGAGTGACCTATGCCTGTCCCAACACCTAGGGCTCGTCTCTCGTTAGTTCCGCGTCTTCCCGTTCATCCTCAGGACAAATTGCAACCTGTAAAATCAGGAGGTTAAAGGTGCTGATTCTCCAAATAGGGAGATGGTTAGTCAAGCAGCTGGAATGGTGAACCCGAGCACAATGAGAGGAGAAATGAGGTGCGTTTTAGAAACCTTTCCCGATCTCATGGCATACCATCTTCTGGGTTTCCCATGCATGTTTTGATGTAGGAAGATGCCCTTGTACCTGGAGATTTGAGACCCATGGGGTGTGTTCCCCGCAGTGTTACTTTAAAGTATCTGCGTTTGCTCACCCAACCTCACCAATACTCTCAGCCCCAAGAGTGTCCAGCCTTCTGTCTCATCCAGCTGTGGGTCTAGATATGGTCAATCCAGGTTGCATCATAGACCCTGAACGGATTTTGTAAGAATTTCTCTCTCTTTCACTGTCTTTGTTTTGTGGGTTTTTTAAAGTAATTTATGTTTAGAATCGGGCTTGGCTGCTTTTCCCTGCTGTGTTGATGCCGCTTTACACCCTCTTGATTCACTTGCAGAGAGATATCGATACATAGGTTTTCAGATTCTTACTAGTCAGATATATTCTTGTGTGGTGACTAGGGTGTGTTGAGTCCACTTCACTGAGCAGGGAGTAAGCCTTGTCTATTACATATTTGGCTTATGCAGCGGTCTCTGAGCTAATTTCAAACCCTTGTTTTATGCATCACCCCACCTCACCTTTCCCGTTAAGCAGCCATAGTGTGTCTTCTAAAGGTGTGACTCTGTTCTGTTTTGTAATTCAGTTCAAGTGTAGCGATTTTGACATTCCCTCTATAAGCGATATCTTAGGATAAGTGTCTTTTTCTGTGTGACTTATTTCACTTAGAATCATCGTATCTAAATCCACTCATCATGCTGCTAACTAGCCTTATGACATTGATTTCATGGCTGAGTGATATTCCATTGTACCAAGTACTACCATTTCTTTATCCATTTTTCTCTTTCCTGGGATATTGAAGGTGTACCGAAGCGGAGGTTCTTGGAAACAGAGCAGCCGTAAACTTTAGGGTGCCTGTGTCTTGTTGATTTTTAGTTTTCCCAATTTATACGCCCATGAGTGGAAGTGCCCTATGCTCTCTACGCTGTGTTTATTACTTGTTTCAGGACACACCGTACTCTTCTCCAGAGTGCCTGTTGGCAATTTACATCCCGCCCATCAGCGTAGCAAGGCTCCCATGTCTCCATGGCCTGTCCTGCTTTTCTGGTTTTTACACTTTGTTCCGCATGGCCCTTTTGACCGAGGGCAAGCGAGACTTCTTTGTAGCGCTGATTTGCCCTTCCGGCTTGCTTGGTTGGCCAAAAAGGGCGTATGCGTTTTTTCCTGAATATATTCAGGAAAAAACGCATACGCCCTTTTTGGCCAAGGGCATCATTGTCAACGTTTTGCCGCTTTTCATGTCCTTTAAAGGCGAGTCGAATCTACCTCCTGAAATCTGTTTCCTGCAAATCTGCCTTGCTTTCAAATCCTCTTCGTTGCCTTCCCTCAATATATTTGTGGACGAGAGTTCTCATTTATAACTCTGCACGTTTGTGAATTGCAGTGCCCCTGAGCTCCATTTGTCTCCTCGCTTTTTTGGGAGCTGGCCGCAAAAGCGCAGGATTGCTTCAGGCCCTATTTTGGTTCTGGGGGGCAGGCTGAGCCTGTGGTTCATTCTTCTTCCTGATGGGAAAATGGAGTGACCTATGCCTGTCCCAAAACCTAGGGCTAGTCTCTCGTTGGTTCCGCGTCTTCCCGTTCATCCTCAGGACAAATTGCAACCTGTACAATCAGGAGGTTAAAGGTGCTGATTCTCCAAATAGGGAGATGGTTAGTCAAGCAGCTGGAATGGTGAACCCGAGCACAATGAGAGGAGAAATGAGGTGCGTTTTAGAAACCTTTCCCGATCTCATGGCATACCATCTTCTGGGTTTCCCATGCATGTTTTGATGTAGGAAGATGCCCTTGTACCTGGAGATTTGAGACCCATGGGGTGGGTACCCCGCGGTATTACTTTAAAGTATCTGCATTTGCTCACCCAACCTCACCAATCCTCTCAGCCCCAAGAGTGTCCAGACTTATGTCTCATCCAGCTGTGGGTCTAGATATGGTCAATCCAGGTTGCATCAGAGACCCTGAACGGATTTTGTAAGAATTTCTCTCTCTTTCACTGTCTTTGCTTTGTGGGTTTTTTAAAGTAATGTATGTTTAGAATGGGGTTTGGCTGCTTTTCCCTGCTGTGTTGATGCCGCTTTACACCCTCTTGATTCACTTGCAGAGAGATATCGATACATTGGTTTTCAGATTCATACTACTCAGATATATTCCTGTGCGGTGACTAGGGGGTGTTGAGTCCAGTTCACTGAGCAGGGAGTAGGCCTTGTCTATTACATATTTGGCTTATGCAGCGGTGTCTGAGCTAATTTCAAACCCTTGTTTTATGCATCACCCCACCTCACCTTTCCCGTTAAGCAGCCATAGTGTGTCTTCTAAAGGTGTGACTCTGTTCTGTTTTGTAATTCAGTTCAAGTGTAGCGATTTTGACATTCCCTGTATAAGCGATATCTTAGGATAAGTGTCTTTTTCTGTGTGACTTATTTCACTTAGAATCATCGTACCTAAATCCACTCATCATGCTGCTAACTAGCCTTATGACATTGATTTCATGGCTGAGTGATATTCCATTGTGCCAAGTACCACCATTTCTTTATCCATTTTTCTCTTTCCTGGGATATTGAAGGTGTACCGAAGCGGAGATTCTTGGCAACAGATCAGCCGTAAAGTTTTGGGTGCCTGTGTCGTGTTGATTTTTAGTTTTCCCAATTTATACGCCCATGAGTGGAAGTGCCCTATGCTCTCAACGCTGGGTTTATTACTTGTTTCAGGACACACCGTACTCTTCTCCAGAGTGCCTGTTGGCAATTTATATCCCGCCCATCAGCGTAGCAAGGCTCCCATGTCTCCATGGCCTGTCCTGCTTTTCTGGTTTTTACACGTTGTTCAGCATGGCCCTTTTGACCGAGGGCAAGCGAGACTTCTTTGTAGCGCTGATTTGCCCTTCCGGCTTGCTTGGTTGGCCAAAAAGGGCGTATGCGTTTTTTCCTGAATATATTCAGGAAAAAACGCATACGCCCTTTCTGGCCAAGGGCATCATTGTCAACGTTTTGCCGCTTTTCATGTGCTTTAAAGGCGAGTCGAATCTACCTCCTGAAATCTGTTTCCTGCAAATCTGCCTTGCTTTCAAATCCTCTTCGTTGCCTTCCCTCAATATATTTGTGGACGAGAGTTCTCATTTATAACTCTGCATGTTTGTGAATTGCAGTGCCCTTGAGCTCCATTTGTCTCCTCGCTTTTTTGGGAGCTGGCCGCAAAAGCGCAGGATTGCTTCAGGCCCTATTTTGGTTATGGGGGGCAGGCTGAGCCTGTGGTTCATTCTTCTTCCTGATGGGAAAATGGAGTGACCTGTGCCTGTCCCAACACCTAGGGCTAGTCTCTCGTTGGTTCCCCGTCTTCCCGTTCATCCTCAGGACAAATTGCAACCTGGACGAAACAGGAGGTTAAAGGTGCTGATTCTCCAAGTAGGGAGATGGTTAGTCAAGCGGCTGGAATGGCGAACCCGAGCACAAGGAGAGGAGAAATGAGGTGCGTTTTAGAAACCTTTCCCGATCTCACGGCATACCATCTTCTGGGTTTCCCATGCATGTTTTGATGTAGGAAGATTCCCTTGTACCTGGAGATTTGAGACCCATGGGGTGGGTACCCCGCGGTATTACTTTAAAGTATCTGCATTTGCTCACCCAACCTCACCAATCCTCTCAGCCCCAAGAGTGTCCAGCCTTATGTCTCATCCAGCTGTGGGTCTAGATATGGTCAATCCAGGTTGCATCAGAGACCCTGAACGGATTTTGTAAGAATTTCTCTCTCTTTCACTGTCTTTGCTTTGTGGGTTTTTTAAAGTAATGTATGTTTAGAATGGGGTTTGGCTGCTTTTCCCTGCTGTGTTTATGCCACTTTACACCCTCTTGATTCACTTGCAGAGAGATATCAATACATAGGTTTTCAGATTCATACTAGTCAGATATATTCTTGTGCGGTGACTAGGGGGTGTTTAGTCCAGTACACTGACCAGGGAGTAGGCCTTGTCTATTACATATTTGGCTTATGGAGCGGTGTCTGAGCTAATTTCAAACCCTTGTTTTATGCATCACCCCACCTCACCTTTCCCGTTAAGCAGCCATAGTGTGTCTTCTAAAGGTGTGCCTCTGTTCTGTTTTGTAATTCAGTTCAAGTGTAACGATTTTGACATTCCCTCTATAAGCGATATCTTAGGATAAGTGTCTTTTTCTGTGTGACTTATTTCACTTAGAATCATCGTACCTAAATCCACTCATCATGCTGCTAACTAGCCTTATGACATTGATTTCATGGCTGAGTGATATTCCATTGTGCCAAGTACTACCATTTCTTTATCCATTTTTCTCTTTCCTGGGATATTGAAGGTGTACCGAAGCGGAGGTTCTTGGAAACAGAGCAGCCGTAAACTTTAGGGTGCCTGTGTCTTGTTGATTTTTAGTTTTCCCAATTTATACGCCCATGAGTGGAAGTGCCCTATGCTCTCAACGCTGTGTTTATTACTTGTTTCAGGACACACCGTACTCTTCTCCAGAGTGCCTGTTGGCAATTTATATCCCACCCATCAGCGTAGCAAGGCTCCCATGTCTCCATGGCCTGTCCTGCTTTTCTGGTTTTTACTGTTTGTTCAGCATGGCCCTTTTGACCGAGGGCAAGCGAGACTTGTTTGTAGCGCTGATTTGCCCTTCCGGCTTGCTTGGTTGGCCAAAAAGGGCGTATGCGTTTTTTCCTGAATATATTCGGGAAAAAACGCATACGCCCTTTTTGGCCAAGGGCATCATTGTCAACGTTTTGCCGCTTTTCATGTGCTTTAAAGGCGAGTCGATTCTACCTCCTGAAATCTGTTTCCTGCAAATCTGCCTTGCTTTCAAATCCTCTTCGTTGCCTTCCCTCAATATATTTGTGGACGAGAGTTCTCATTTATAACTCTGCACGTTTGT
The DNA here is from genome assembly GCF_028564815.1 of Eubalaena glacialis. Classification (NCBI taxonomy): domain Eukaryota; kingdom Metazoa; phylum Chordata; class Mammalia; order Artiodactyla; family Balaenidae; genus Eubalaena; species Eubalaena glacialis. The sequence continues at coordinate 108,602 of NW_026871371.1, read as the reverse complement.
GAATTGCAGTGCCCCTGAGCTCCATTTGTCTCCTCGCTTTTTTGGGAGCTGGCCGCAAAAGCGCAGGATTGCTTCAGGCCCTATTTTGGTTCTGGGGGGCAGGCTGAGCCTGTGGTTCATTCTTCTTCCTGATGGGAAAATGGAGTGACCTATGCCTGTCCCAACACCTAGGGCTCGTCTCTCATTGGTTCCACGTCTTCCCGTTCATCCTCAGGACAGATTGCAACCTGTACAATCAGGAGGTTAAAGGTGCTGATTCTCCAAATAGGGAGATGGTTAGTCAAGCGGCTTGAATGGCGAACCCGAGCACAAGGAGAGGAGAAATGAGGTGCGTTTTAGAAACCTTTCCCGATCTCATGGCATACCATCTTCTGGGTTTCCCATGCATGTTTTGATGTAGGAAGATGCCCTTGTACCTGGAGATTTGAGACCCATGGGGTGTGTTCCCAGCAGTGTTACTTTAAAGTATCTGCGTTTGCTCACCCAACCTCACCAATCCTCTCAGCCCCAAGAGGGTCCAGCCTTATGTCTCATCCAGCTGTGGGTCTAGATATGGTCAATCCAGGTTGCATCATAGACCCTGAACGGATTTTGTAAGAATTTCTCTCTCTTTCACTGTCTTTGTTTTGTGGGTTTTTTAAAGTAATTTATGTTTAGAATCGGGCTTGGCTGCTTTTCCCTGCTGTGTTGATGCCGCTTTACACCCTCTTGATTCACTTGCAGAGAGATATCGATACATAGGTTTTCAGATTCTTACTAGTCAGATATATTCTTGTGTGGTGACTAGGGTGTGTTGAGTCCAGTTCACTGAGCAGGGAGTAGGCCTTGTCTATTACATATTTGGCTTATGGAGCGGTCTCTGAGCTAATTTCAAACCCTTGTTTTATGCATCACCCCACCTCACCTTTCCCGTTAAGCAGCCATAGTGTGTCTTCTAAAGGTGTGACTCTGTTCTCTTTTGTATTTCAGTTCAAGTGTAGCGATTTTGACATTCCCTCTATAAGGAATATCTTAGGTTAAGTGTCTTTTTCTGTGTGACTTATTTCACTTAGAATCATCGTACCTAAATCCACTCATCATGCTGCTAACTAGCCTTATGACATTGATTTCATGGCTGAGTGATATTCCATTGTGCCAAGTACCACCATTTCTTTATCCATTTTTCTCTTTCCTGGGATATTGAAGGTGTACCGAAGCGGAGGTTCTTGGAAACAGAGCAGACGTAATCTTTAGGGTGCCTGTGTCTTGTTGATTTTTAGTTTTCCCAATTTATACGCTCATGAGTGGAAGTGCCCTATGCTCTCTACGCTGTGTTTATTACTTGTTTCAGGACACACCGTACTCTTCTCCAGAGTGCCTGTTGGCAATTTACATCCCGCCCATCAGCGTAGCAAGGCTCCCATGTCTCCATGGCCTGTCCTGCTTTTCTGGTTTTTACACTTTGTTCAGCATGGCCCTTTTGACCGAGGGCAAGCGAGACTTCTTTGTAGCGCTGATTTGCCCTTCCGGCTTGCTTGGTTGGCCTAAAAGGGCGTATGCGTTTTTTCCTGAATATATTCAGGAAAAAACGCATACGCCCTTTTTGGCCAAGGGCATCATTGTCAACGTTTTGCCGCTTTTCATGTGCTTTAAAGGCGAGTCGAATCTACCTCCTGAAATTTGTTTCCTGCAAATCTGCCTTGCTTTCAAATCCTCTTCGTTGCCTTCCCTCAATATATTTGTGGACGAGAGTTCTCATTTATAACTCTGCACGTTTGTGAATTGCAGTGCCCGTGAGCTCCATTTGTCTCCTCGCTTTTTTGGGAGCTGGCCGCAAAAGCGCAGGATTGCTTCAGGCCCTATTTTGGTTCTGGGGGGCAGGCTGAGCCTGTGGTTCATTCTTCTTCCTGATGGGAAAATGGAGTGACCTGTTCCTGTCCCAAAACCTAGGGCCAGTCTCTCGTTGGTTCCCCGTCTTCCCGTTCATCCTCAGGACAAATTGCAACCTGGACGAAACAGGAGGTTAAAGGTGCTGATTCTCCAAGTAGGGAGATGTTTAGTCAAGCGGCTGGAATGGCGAACACGAGCACAAGGAGAGGAGAAATGAGGTGTGTTTTAGAAACCTTTCCCGATCTCACAGCATACCATCTTCTGGGTTTCCCATGCATGTTTTGATGTAGGAAGATTCCCTTGTACCTGGAGATTTGAGAACCATTGGTTGGGTACCCCGCGGTATTACTTTAAAGTATCTGCATTTGCTCACCCAACCTCACCAATCCTCTCAGCCCCAAGAGTGTCCAGCCTTATGTCTCATCCAGCTGTGGGTCTAGATAAGGTCAATCCAGGTTGCATCAGAGACCCTGAACGGATTTTGTAAGAATTTCTCTCTCTTTCACTGTCTTTGCTTTGTGGGTTTTTTAAAGTAATGTATGTTTAGAATGGGTTTTGGCTGCTTTTCCCTGCTGTGTTTATGCCGCTTTACACCCTCTTGATTCACTTGCAGAGAGATATCGATACATAGGTTTTTGAGATTCATACTAGTCAGATATATTCTTGTGCGGTGACTAGGGGGTGTTGAGTCCAGTTCACTGAGCAGGGAGTAGGCCTTGTCTAGTACATATTTGGCTTATGGAGCGGTGTCTGAGCTAATTTCAAACCCTTGTTTTATGCATCACCCCACCTCACCTTTCCCGTTAAGCAGCCATAGTGTGTCTTCTAAAGGTGTGCCTCTGTTCTGTTTTGTAATTCAGTTCAAGTGTAACGATTTTGACATTCCCTCTATAAGCGATATCTTAGGATAAGTGTCTTTTTCTGTGTGACTTATTTCACTTAGAATCATCGTACCTAAATCCACTCATCATGCTGCTAACTAGCCTTATGACATTGATTTCATGGCTGAGTGATATTCCATTGTGCCAAGTACTACCATTTCTTTATCCATTTTTCTCTTTCCTGGGATATTGAAGGTGTACCGAAGCGGAGGTTCTTGGAAACAGAGCAGCCGTAAACTTTAGGGTGCCTGTGTCTTGTTGATTTTTAGTTTTCCCAATTTATACGCCCATGAGTGGAAGTGCCCTATGCTCTCAACGCTGTGTTTATTACTTGTTTCAGGACACACCGTACTCTTCTCCAGAGTGCCTGTTGGCAATTTATATCCCACCCATCAGCGTAGCAAGGCTCCCATGTCTCCATGGCCTGTCCTGCTTTTCTGGTTTTTACTGTTTGTTCAGCATGGCCCTTTTGACCGAGGGCAAGCGAGACTTGTTTGTAGCGCTGATTTGCCCTTCCGGCTTGCTTGGTTGGCCAAAAAGGGCGTATGCGTTTTTTCCTGAATATATTCGGGAAAAAACGCATACGCCCTTTTTGGCCAAGGGCATCATTGTCAACGTTTTGCCGCTTTTCATGTGCTTTAAAGGCGAGTCGATTCTACCTCCTGAAATCTGTTTCCTGCAAATCTGCCTTGCTTTCAAATCCTCTTCGTTGCCTTCCCTCAATATATTTGTGGACGAGAGTTCTCATTTATAACTCTGCACGTTTGTGAATTGCAGTGCCCCTGAGCTCCATTTGTCTCCTCGCTTTTTTGGGAGCTGGCCGCAAAAGCGCAGGATTGCTTCAGGCCCTATTTTGGTTCTGGGGGGCAGGCTGAGCCTGTGGTTCATTCTTCTTCCTGATGGGAAAATGGAGTGACCTATGCCTGTCCCAACACCTAGGGCTCGTCTCTCATTGGTTCCACGTCTTCCCGTTCATCCTCAGGACAGATTGCAACCTGTACAATCAGGAGGTTAAAGGTGCTGATTCTCCAAATAGGGAGATGGTTAGTCAAGCGGCTTGAATGGCGAACCCGAGCACAAGGAGAGGAGAAATGAGGTGCGTTTTAGAAACCTTTCCCGATCTCATGGCATACCATCTTCTGGGTTTCCCATGCATGTTTTGATGTAGGAAGATGCCCTTGTACCTGGAGATTTGAGACCCATGGGGTGTGTTCCCAGCAGTGTTACTTTAAAGTATCTGCGTTTGCTCACCCAACCTCACCAATCCTCTCAGCCCCAAGAGGGTCCAGCCTTATGTCTCATCCAGCTGTGGGTCTAGATATGGTCAATCCAGGTTGCATCATAGACCCTGAACGGATTTTGTAAGAATTTCTCTCTCTTTCACTGTCTTTGTTTTGTGGGTTTTTTAAAGTAATTTATGTTTAGAATCGGGCTTGGCTGCTTTTCCCTGCTGTGTTGATGCCGCTTTACACCCTCTTGATTCACTTGCAGAGAGATATCGATACATAGGTTTTCAGATTCTTACTAGTCAGATATATTCTTGTGTGGTGACTAGGGTGTGTTGAGTCCAGTTCACTGAGCAGGGAGTAGGCCTTGTCTATTACATATTTGGCTTATGGAGCGGTCTCTGAGCTAATTTCAAACCCTTGTTTTATGCATCACCCCACCTCACCTTTCCCGTTAAGCAGCCATAGTGTGTCTTCTAAAGGTGTGACTCTGTTCTCTTTTGTATTTCAGTTCAAGTGTAGCGATTTTGACATTCCCTCTATAAGGAATATCTTAGGTTAAGTGTCTTTTTCTGTGTGACTTATTTCACTTAGAATCATCGTACCTAAATCCACTCATCATGCTGCTAACTAGCCTTATGACATTGATTTCATGGCTGAGTGATATTCCATTGTGCCAAGTACCACCATTTCTTTATCCATTTTTCTCTTTCCTGGGATATTGAAGGTGTACCGAAGCGGAGGTTCTTGGAAACAGAGCAGACGTAATCTTTAGGGTGCCTGTGTCTTGTTGATTTTTAGTTTTCCCAATTTATACGCTCATGAGTGGAAGTGCCCTATGCTCTCTACGCTGTGTTTATTACTTGTTTCAGGACACACCGTACTCTTCTCCAGAGTGCCTGTTGGCAATTTACATCCCGCCCATCAGCGTAGCAAGGCTCCCATGTCTCCATGGCCTGTCCTGCTTTTCTGGTTTTTACACTTTGTTCAGCATGGCCCTTTTGACCGAGGGCAAGCGAGACTTCTTTGTAGCGCTGATTTGCCCTTCCGGCTTGCTTGGTTGGCCTAAAAGGGCGTATGCGTTTTTTCCTGAATATATTCAGGAAAAAACGCATACGCCCTTTTTGGCCAAGGGCATCATTGTCAACGTTTTGCCGCTTTTCATGTGCTTTAAAGGCGAGTCGAATCTACCTCCTGAAATTTGTTTCCTGCAAATCTGCCTTGCTTTCAAATCCTCTTCGTTGCCTTCCCTCAATATATTTGTGGACGAGAGTTCTCATTTATAACTCTGCACGTTTGTGAATTGCAGTGCCCGTGAGCTCCATTTGTCTCCTCGCTTTTTTGGGAGCTGGCCGCAAAAGCGCAGGATTGCTTCAGGCCCTATTTTGGTTCTGGGGGGCAGGCTGAGCCTGTGGTTCATTCTTCTTCCTGATGGGAAAATGGAGTGACCTGTTCCTGTCCCAAAACCTAGGGCCAGTCTCTCGTTGGTTCCCCGTCTTCCCGTTCATCCTCAGGACAAATTGCAACCTGGACGAAACAGGAGGTTAAAGGTGCTGATTCTCCAAGTAGGGAGATGTTTAGTCAAGCGGCTGGAATGGCGAACACGAGCACAAGGAGAGGAGAAATGAGGTGTGTTTTAGAAACCTTTCCCGATCTCACAGCATACCATCTTCTGGGTTTCCCATGCATGTTTTGATGTAGGAAGATTCCCTTGTACCTGGAGATTTGAGAACCATTGGTTGGGTACCCCGCGGTATTACTTTAAAGTATCTGCATTTGCTCACCCAACCTCACCAATCCTCTCAGCCCCAAGAGTGTCCAGCCTTATGTCTCATCCAGCTGTGGGTCTAGATAAGGTCAATCCAGGTTGCATCAGAGACCCTGAACGGATTTTGTAAGAATTTCTCTCTCTTTCACTGTCTTTGCTTTGTGGGTTTTTTAAAGTAATGTATGTTTAGAATGGGTTTTGGCTGCTTTTCCCTGCTGTGTTTATGCCGCTTTACACCCTCTTGATTCACTTGCAGAGAGATATCGATACATAGGTTTTTGAGATTCATACTAGTCAGATATATTCTTGTGCGGTGACTAGGGGGTGTTGAGTCCAGTTCACTGAGCAGGGAGTAGGCCTTGTCTAGTACATATTTGGCTTATGGAGCGGTGTCTGAGCTAATTTCAAACCCTTGTTTTATGCATCACCCCACCTCACCTTTCCCGTTAAGCAGCCATAGTGTGTCTTCTAAAGGTGTGCCTCTGTTCTGTTTTGTAATTCAGTTCAATTGTAGCGATTTTGGCATTCCCTCTATAAGCGATATCTTAGGATAAGTGCCATTTTCTGTGTGACTTATTTCACTTAGAATCATCGTACCTAAATCCACTCATCATGCTGCTAAGTAGCCTTATGACATTCATTTCATGGCTGAGTGATATTCCATTGTGCCAAGTACCACCATTTCTTTATCCATTTTTCTCTTTCCTGGGATATTGAAGGTGTACCGAAGCGGAGATTCTTGGAAACAAAGCAGCCGTAAACTTTAGGGTGCCTGTGTCTTGTTGATTTTTACTTTTCCCAATTATACGCCCATGAGTGGAAGTGCCCTATGCTCTCTACGCTGTGTTTATTACTTGTTTCAGGACACACCGTACTCTTCTCCAGAGTGCCTGTTGGCAATTTACATCCCGCCCATCAGCGTAGCAAGGCTCCCATGTCTCCATGGCCTGTCCTGCTTTTCTGGTTTTTACTGTTTGTTCAGCATGGCCCTTTTGACCGAGGGCAAGCGAGACTTCTTTGTAGCGCTGATTTGCCCTTCCGGCTTGCTTGGTTAGCCAAAAAGGGCGTATGCGTTTTTTCCTGAATATATTCAGGAAAAAACGCATACGCCCTTTTTGGCCAAGGGCATCATTGTCAACGTTTTGCCGCTTTTCATGTGCTTTCAAGGCGAGTCGAATCTACCTCCTGAAATCTGTTTCCTGCAAATCTGCCTTGCTTTCAAATCCTCTTCGTTGCCTTCCCTCAATATATTTGTGGACGAGAGTTCTCATTTATAACTCTGCACGTTTGTGAATTGCAGTGCCCCTGAGCTCCATTTGTCTCCTCGCTTTTTTGGGAGTTGGCCGCAAAAGCGCAGGATTGCTTCAGGCCCTATTTTGGTTCTGGGGGGCAGGCTGAGCCTGTGGTTCATTCTTCTTCCTGATGGGAAAATGGAGTGACCTATGCCTGTCCCAACACCTAGGGCTCGTCTCTCGTTGGTTCCGCGTCTTCCCGTTCATCCTCAGGACAAATTGCAACCTGTACAATCAGGAGGTTAAAGGTGCTGATTCTCCAAGTAGGGAGATGGTTAGTCAAGCGGCTGGAATGGCGAACCCGAGCACAAGGAGAGGAGAAATGAGGTGCGTTTTAGAAACCTTTCCCGATCTCATGGCATACCATCTTCTGGGTTTCCCATGCATGTTTTGATGTAGGAAGATGCCCTTGTACCTGGAGATTTGAGACCCATGGGGTGTGTTCCCAGCAGTGTTACTTTAAAGTATCTGGGTTTGCACACCCAACCTCACCAATACTCTCAGCCCCAAGAGTGTCCAGCCTTCTGTCTCATCCAGCTGTGGGTCTAGATATGGTCAATCCAGGTTGCATCATAGACCCTGAATGGATTTTGTAAGAATTTCTCTCTCTTTAACTGTCTTTGTTTTGTGGGTTTTTTAAAGTAATTTATGTTTAGAATCGGGCTTGGCTGCTTTTCCCTGCTGTGTTGATGCTGCTTTACACCCTCTTGATTCACTTGCAGAGAGATATCGATACATAGGTTTTCAAATTCTTACTAGTCAGATATATTCTTGTGTGGTGACTAGGGTGTGTTGAGTCCAGTTCACTGAGCAGGGAGTAGGCCTTGTCTAGTACATATTTGGCTTATGGAGCGGTGTCTGAGCTAATTTCAAACCCTTGTTTTATGCATCACCCCACCTCACCTTTCCCGTTAAGCAGCCATAGTGTGTCTTCTAAAGGTGTGCCTCTGTTCTGTTTTGTAATTCAGTTCAAGTGTAGCGATTTTGACATTCCCTCTATAAGCGATATCTTAGGATAAGTGCCTTTTTCTGTGTGACTTATTTCACTTAGAATCATCGTACCTAAATCCACTCATCATGCTGCTAAGTAGCCTTATGACATTGATTTCATGGCTGAGTGATACTCCATTGTGCCAAGTACCACCATTTCTTTATCCATTTTTCTCTTTCCTGGGATATTGTAGGTGTACCGAAGCGGAGATTCTTGGAAACAGAGCAGCCGTAAACTTTAGGTTGCCTGTGTCTTGTTGATTTTTAGTTTTCCCAATTTATACGCCCATGAGTGGAAGTGCCCTATGCTCTCTACGCTGTGTTTATTACTTGTTTCAGGACACACCGTACTCTTCTCCAGAGTGCCTGTTGGCAATTTATATCCCGCCCATCAGCGTAGCAAGGCTCCCATGTCTGCATGGCCTGTCCTGCTTTTCTGGTTTTTACACTTTGTTCAGCATGGCCCTTTTGACCGAGGGCAAGCGAGACTTCTTTGTGGCGCTGATTTGCCCTTCCGGCTTGCTTGGTTGGCCAAAAAGGGCGTATGCGTTTTTTCCTGAATATATTCAGGAAAAAACGCATACGCCCTTTTTGGCCAAGGGCATCATTGTCAACGTTTTGCCGCTTTTCATGTGCTTTAAAGGCGAGTCGAATCTACCTCCTGAAATCTGTTTCCTGCAAATCTGCCTTGCTTTCAAATCCTCTTCGTTGCCTTCCCTCAATATATTTGTGGACGAGAGTTCTCATTTATAACTCTGCACGTTTGTGAATTGCAGTGCCCCTGAGCTCCATTTGTCTCCTCGCTTTTTTGGGAGCTGGCCGCAAAAGCGCAGGATTGCTTCAGGCCCTATTTTGGTTCTGGGGGGCAGGCTGAGCCTGTGGTTCATTCTTCTTCCTGATGGGAAAATGGAGTGACCTGTGCCTGTCCCAACACCTAGGGCTAGTCTCTCGTTGGTTCCCCGTCTTCCCGTTCATCCTCAGGACAAATTGCAACCTGGATGAAACAGGAGGTTAAAGGTGCTGATTCTCCAAGTAGGGAGATGGTTAGTCAAGCGGCTGGAATGGCGAACCCGAGCACAAGGAGAGGAGAAATGAGGTGCGTTTTAGAAACCTTTCTCGATCTCACGGCATACCATCGTCTGGGTTTCCCATGCATGTTTTGATGTAGGAAGATTCCCTTGTACCTGGAGATTTGAGAACCATGGGGTGGGTACCCCGTGGTATTACTTTAAAGTATCTGCATTTGCTCACCCAACCTCACCAATCCTCTCAGCCTCAAGAGTGTCCAGCCTTATGTCTCATCCAGCTGTGGGTCTAGATATGGTCAATCCAGGTTGCATCAGAGACCCTGAACGGATTTTGTAAGAATTTCTCTCTCTTTCACTGTCTTTGCTTTGTGGGTTTTTTAAAGTAATGTATGTTTAGAATGGGGTTTGTCTGCTTTTCCCTGCTGTGTTTATGCCGCTTTACACCCTCTTGATTCACGTGCAGAGAGATATCGATACATAGGTTTTTGAGATTCATACTAGTCAGATATATTCTTGTGCGGTGACTAGGGGGTGTTGAGTCCAGTTCACTGAGCAGGGAGTAGGCCTTGTCTAGTACATATTTGGCTTATGGAGCGGTGTCTGAGCTAATTTCAAACCCTTGTTTTATGCATCACCCCACCTCACCTTTCCGGTTAAGCAGCCATAGTGTGTCTTCTAAAGGTGTGCCTCTGTTCTGTTTTGTAATTCAGTTCAAGTGTAGCGATTTTGGCATTCCCTCTATAAGCGATATCTTAGGATAAGTGCCTTTTTCTGTGTGACTTATTTCACTTAGAATCATCGTACCTAAATTCACTCATCATGCTGCTAAGTAGCCTTATGACATTCATTTCATGGCTGAGTGATATTCCATTGTGCCAAGTACCACCATTTCTTTATCCATTTTTCTCTTTCCTGGGATATTGAAGGTGTACCGAAGCGGAGATTCTTGGAAACAAAGCAGCCGTAAACTTTAGGGTGCCTGTGTCTTGTTGATTTTTACTTTTCCCAATTATACGCCCATGAGTGGAAGTGCCCTATGCTCTCTACGCTGTGTTTATTACTTGTTTCAGGACACACCGTACTCTTCTCCAGAGTGCCTCTTGGCAATTTACATCCCGCCCATCAGCGTAGCAAGGCTCCCATGTCTCCATGGCCTGTCCTGCTTTTCTGGTTTTTACTGTTTGTTCAGCATGGCCCTTTTGACCGAGGGCAAGCGAGACTTCTTTGTAGCGCTGATTTGCCCTTCCGGCTTGCTTGGTTGGCCAAAAAGGGCGTATGCGTTTTTTCCTGAATATATTCAGGAAAAAACGCATACGCCCTTTTTGGCCAAGGGCATCATTGTCAACGTTTTGCCGCTTTTCATGTGCTTTCAAGGCGAGTCGAATCTACCTCCTGAAATCTGTTTCCTGCAAATCTGCCTTGCTTTCAAATCCTCTTCGTTGCCTTCCCTCAATATATTTGTGGACGAGAGTTCTCATTTATAACTCTGCACGTTTGTGAATTGCAGTGCCCCTGAGCTCCATTTGTCTCCTCGCTTTTTTGGGAGCTGGCCGCAAAAGCGCAGGATTGCTTCAGGCCCTATTTTGGTTCTGGGGGGCAGGCTGAGCCTGTGGTTCATTCTTCTTCCTGATGGGAAAATGGAGTGACCTATGCCTGTCCCAACACCTAGGGCTCGTCTCTCGTTGGTTCCGCGTCTTCCCGTTCATCCTCAGGACAAATTGCAACCTGTACAATCAGGAGGTTAAAGGTGCTGATTCTCTAAGTAGGGAGATGGTTAGTCAAGCGGCTGGAATGGCGAACCCGAGCACAAGGAGAGGAGAAATGAGGTGCGTTTTAGAAACCTTTCCCGATCTCATGGCATACCATCTTCTGGGTTTCCCATGCATGTTTTGATGTAGGAAGATGCCCTTGTACCTGGAGATTTGAGACCCATGGGGTGTGTTCCCAGCAGTGTTACTTTAAAGTATCTGGGTTTGCTCACCCAACCTCACCAATACTCTCAGCCCCAAGAGTGTCCAGCCTTATGTCTCATCCAGCTGTGGGTCTAGATATGGTCAATCCAGGTTGCATCATAGACCCTGAATGGATTTTGTAAGAATTTCTCTCTCTTTAACTGTCTTTGTTTTGTGGGTTTTTTAAAGTAATTTATGTTTAGAATCGGGCTTGGCTGCTTTTCCCTGCTGTGTTGATGCTGCTTTACACCCTCTTGATTCACTTGCAGAGAGATATCGATACATAGGTTTTCAGATTCTTACTAGTCAGATATATTCTTGTGTGGTGACTAGGGTGTGTTGAGTCCAGTTCACTGAGCAGGGAGTAGGCCTTGTCTATTACATATTTGGCTTATGGAGCGGTCTCTGAGCTAATTTCAAACCCTTGTTTTATGCATCACCCCACCTCACCTTTCCCGTTAAGCAGCCATAGTGTGTCTTCTAAAGGTGTGACTCTGTTTTGTTTTGTAATTCAGCTCAAGTGTAGCGATTTTGACATTCCCTCTATAAGCGATATCTTAGGATAAGTGTCTTTTTCTCTGTGACTTATTTCACTTAGAATCATCGTACCTAAATCCACTCATCATGCTGCTAAGTAGCCTTATGACATTGATTTCATGGGTGAGTGATATTCCATTGTGCCAAGTACCACCATTTCTTTATCCATTTTTCTCTTTCCTGGGATATTGAAGGTGTATCGATGCGGAGATTCTTGGAAACAGAGCAGCCGTAAACTTTAGGGTGCCTGTGTCTTGTTGATTTTTAGTTTTCCCAATTTATACGCCCATGAGTGGAAGTGCCCTATGCTCTCTACGCTGTGTTTATTACTTGTTTCAGGACACACCGTACTCTTCTCCAGAGTGCCTGTTGGCAATTTATATCCCGCCCATCAGCGTAGCAAGGCTCCCATGTCTGCATGGCCTGTCCTGCTTTTCTGGTTTTTACACTTTGTTCAGCATGGCCCTTTTGACCGAGGGCAAGCGAGACTTCTTTGTGGCGCTGATTTGCCCTTCCGGCTTGCTTGGTTGGCCAAAAAGGGCGTATGCGTTTTTTCCTGAATATATTCAGGAAAAAACGCATACGCCCTTTTTGGCCAAGGGCATCATTGTCAACGTTTTGCCGCTTTTCATGTGCTTTAAAGGCGAGTCGAATCTACCTCCTGAAATCTGTTTCCTGCAAATCTGCCTTGCTTTCAAATCCTCTTCGTTGCCTTCCCTCAATATATTTGTGGACGAGAGTTCTCATTTATAACTCTGCACGTTTGTGAATTGCAGTGCCCCTGAGCTCCATTTGTCTCCTCGCTTTTTTGGGAGCTGGCCGCAAAAGCGCAGGATTGCTTCAGGCCCTATTTTGGTTCTGGGGGGCAGGCTGAGCCTGTGGTTCATTCTTCTTCCTGATGGGAAAATGGGGTGACCTATGCCTGTCCCAACACCTAGGGCTCGTCTCTCGTTGGTTCCGCGTCTTCCCGTTTATCCTCAGGACAAATTGCAACCTGGAGGAAACAGGAGGTTAAAGGTGCTGATTCTCCAAGTAGGGAGATGGTTAGTCAAGCGGCTGGAATGGCGAACCCGAGAACAAGGAGAGGAGAAATGAGGTGCGTTTTAGAAACCTTTCCCGATCTCACGGCATACCATCTTCTGGGTTTCCCATGCATGTTTTGATGTAGGAAGATTCCCTTGTACCTGGAGATTTGAGACCCATGGCGTGGGTACCCCGCGGTATTACTTTAAAGTATCTGCATTTGCTCACCCAACCTCACCAATCCTCTCAGCCCCAAGAGTGTCCAGCCTTATGTCTCATCCAGCTGTGGGTCTAGATATGGTCAATCCAGGTTGCATCAGAGACCCTGAACGGATTTTGTAAGAATTTCTCTCTCTTTCACTGTCTTTGCTTTGTGGGTTTTTTAAAGTAATGTATGTTTAGAATGGGGTTTGGCTGCTTTTCCCTGCTGTGTTGATGCCGCTTTACACCCTCTTGATTCACTTGCAGAGAGATATCGATACATAGGTTTTCAGATTCATACTAGTCAGATATATTCTTGTGCGGTGACTAGGGGGTGTTGAGTCCAGTTCACTGAGCAGGGAGTAGGCCTTGTCTAGTACATATTTGGCTTATGGAGCGGTGTCTGAGCTAATTTCAAACCCTTGTTTTATGCATCACCCCACCTCACCTTTCCGGTTAAGCAGCCATAGTGTGTCTTCTAAAGGTGTGCCTCTGTTCTGTTTTGTAATTCAGTTCAATTGTAGCGATTTTGACATTCCCTCTATAAGCGATATCTTAGGATAAGTGCCTTTTTCTGTGTGACTTATTTCACTTAGAATCATCGTACCTAAATCCACTCATCATGCTGCTAAGTAGCCTTATGTGATTGATTTCATGGCTGAGTGATATTCCATTGTGCCAAGTACCACCATTTCTTTATCCATTTTTCTCTTTCCTGGGATATTGAAGGTGTACCGAAGCGGAGATTCTTGGAAACAGAGCAGCCGTAAACTTTAGGGTGCCTGTGTCTTGTTGATTTTTAGTTTTCCCAATTTATACGCCCATGAGTGGAAGTGCCCTATCCTCTCTACGCTGTGTTTATTACTTGTTTCAGGACACACCGTACTCTTCTCCAGAGTGCCTGTTGGCAATTTACATCCCGCCCATCAGCGTAGCAAGGCTCCCATGTCTCCATGGCCTGTACTGCTTTTCTGGTTTTTACACTTTGTTCAGCATGGCCCTTTTGACCGAGGGCAAGCGAGACTTCTTTGTAGCGCTGATTTGCCCTTCCGGCTTGCTTGGTTGGCCAAAAAGGGCGTATGCGTTTTTTCCTGAATATATTCAGGAAAAAACGCATACGCCCTTTTTGGCCAAGGGCATCATTGTCAACGTTTTGCCGCTTTTCATGTGCTTTAAAGGCGAGTCGAATCTACCTCGTGAAATCTGTTTCCTGCAAATCTGCCTTGCTGTCAAATCCTCTTCGTTGCCTTCCCTCAATATATTTGTGGACGAGAGTTCTCATTTATAACTCTGCCCGTTTGTGAATTGCAGTGCCCCTGAGCTCCATTTGTCTCCTCGCTTTTTTGGGAGCTGGCCGCAAAAGCGCAGGATTGCTTCAGGCCCTATTTTGGTTCTGGGGGGAAGGCTGAGCCTGTGGTTCATTCTTCTTCCTGATGGGAAAATGGAGTGACCTATGCCTGTCCCAACACCTAGGGCTCGTCTCTCGTTGGTTCCGCGTCTTCCCGTTCATCCTCAGGACAAATTGCAACCTGGAGGAAACAGGAGGTTAAAGGTGCTGATTCTCCAAGTAGGGAGATGGTTAGTCAAGCGGCTGGAATGGCGAACCCGAGAACAAGGAGAGGAGAAATGAGGTGCGTTTTAGAAACCTTTCCCGATCTCACGGCATACCATCTTCTGGGTTTCCCATGCATGTTTTGATGTAGGAAGATTCCCTTGTACCTGGAGATTTGAGACCCATGGCGTGGGTACCCCGTGGTATTACTTTAAAGTATCTGCATTTGCTCACCCAACCTCACCAATCCTCTCAGCCCCAAGAGTGTCCAGCCTTATGTCTCATCCAGCTGTGGGTCTAGATATGGTCAATCCAGGTTGCATCAGAGACCCTGAACGGATTTTGTAAGAATTTCTCTCTCTTTCACTGTCTTTGCTTTGTGGGTTTTTTAAAGTAATGTATGTTTAGAATGGGGTTTGGCTGCTTTTCCCTGCTGTGTTTATGCCGCTTTACACCCTCTTGATTCACTTGCAGAGAGATATCGATACATAGGTTTTCAGATTCATACTAGTCAGATATATTCTTGTGCGGTGACTAGGGGGTGTTGAGTCCAGTTCACTGAGCAGGGAGTAGGCCTTGTCTAGTACATATTTGGCTTATGGAGCGGTGTCTGAGCTAATTTCAAACCCTTGTTTTATGCATCACCCCACCTCACCTTTCCGGTTAAGCAGCCATAGTGTGTCTTCTAAAGGTGTGCCTCTGTTCTGTTTTGTAATTCAGTTCAATTGTAGCGATTTTGACATTCCCTCTATAAGCGATATCTTAGGATAAGTGCCTTTTTCTGTGTGACTTATTTCACTTAGAATCATCGTACCTAAATCCACTCATCATGCTGCTAAGTAGCCTTATGAGATTGATTTCATGGCTGAGTGATATTCCATTGTGCCAAGTACCACCATTTCTTTATCCATTTTTCTCTTTCCTGGGATATTGAAGGTGTACCGAAGCGGAGATTCTTGGAAACAAAGCAGCCGTAAACTTTAGGGTGCCTGTGTCTTGTTGATTTTTAGTTTTCCCAATTTATACGCCCATGAGTGGAAGTGCCCTATGCTCTCTACGCTGTGTTTATTACTTGTTTCAGGACACACCGTACTCTTCTCCAGAGTGCCTGTTGGCAATTTACATCCCGCCCATCAGCGTAGCAAGGCTCCCATGTCTCCATGGCCTGTACTGCTTTTCTGGTTTTTACACTTTGTTCAGCATGGCCCTTTTGACCGAGGGCAAGCGAGACTTCTTTGTAGCGCTGATTTGCCCTTCCGGCTTGCTTGGTTGGCGAAAAAGGGCGTATGCGTTTTTTCCTGAATATATTCAGGAAAAAACGCATACGCCCTTTTTGGCCAAGGGCATCATTGTCAACGTTTTGCCGCTTTTCATGTGCTTTAAAAGCGAGTCGAATCTACCTCGTGAAATCTGTTTCCTGCAAATCTGCCTTGCTGTCAAATCCTCTTCGTTGCCTTCCCTCAATATATTTGTGGACGAGAGTTCTCATTTATAACTCTGCCCGTTTGTGAATTGCAGTGCCCCTGAGCTCCATTTGTCTCCTCGCTTTTTTGGGAGCTGGCCGCAAAAGCGCAGGATTGCTTCAGGCCCTATTTTGGTTCTGGGGGGAAGGCTGAGCCTGTGGTTCATTCTTCTTCCTGATGGGAAAATGGAGTGACCTATGCCTGTCCCAACACCTAGGGCTCGTCTCTCGTTGGTTCCGCGTCTTCCCGTTCATCCTCAGGACAAATTGCAACCTGTACAATCAGGAGGTTAGAGGTGCTGATTCTCCAATAGGGAGATGGTTAGTCAAGCGGCTGGAATGGCGAACCCGAGCACAAGGAGAGGAGAAATGAGGTGCGTTTTAGAAACCTTTCCTGATCTCATGGCATACCATCTTCTGGGTTTCCCATGCATGTTTTGATGTAGGAAGATGCCATTGTACCTGGAGATTTGAGACCCATGGGGTGTGTTCCCCGCAGTGTTACTTTAAAGTATCTGCGTTTGCTCACCCAACCTCACCAATCCTCTCAGCCCCAAGAGTGTCCAGCCTTATGTCTCATCCAGCTGTGGGTCTAGATATGGTCAATCCAGGTTGCATCATAGACCCTGAACGGATTTTGTAAGAATTTCTCTCTCTTTCACTGTCTTTGTTTTGTGGGTTTTTTAAAGTAATTTATGTTTAGAATCGGGCTTGGCTGCTTTTCCCTGCTGTGTTGATGCCGCTTTACACCCTCTTGATTCACTTGCAGAGAGATATCGATACATAGGTTTTCAGATTCTTACTAGTCAGATATATTCTTGTGTGGTGACTAGGGTGTGTTGAGTCCAGTTCACTGAGCAGGGAGTAGGCCTTGTCTATTACATATTTGGCTTATGGAGCGGTCTCTGAGCTAATTTCAAACCCTTGTTTTATGCATCACCCCACCTCACCTTTCCCGTTAAGCAGCCATAGTGTGTCTTCTAAAGGTGTGACTCTGTTCTCTTTTGTATTTCAGTTCAAGTGTAGCGATTTTGACATTCCCTCTATAAGGAATATCTTAGGTTAAGTGTCTTTTTCTGTGTGACTTATTTCACTTAGAATCATCGTACCTAAATCCACTCATCATGCTGCTAACTAGCCTTATGACATTGATTTCATGGCTGAGTGATATTCCATTGTGCCAAGTACCACCATTTCTTTATCCATTTTTCTCTTTCCTGGGATATTGAAGGTGTACCGAAGCGGAGGTTCTTGGAAACAGAGCAGACGTAATCTTTAGGGTGCCTGTGTCTTGTTGATTTTTAGTTTTCCCAATTTATACGCTCATGAGTGGAAGTGCCCTATGCTCTCTACGCTGTGTTTATTACTTGTTTCAGGACACACCGTACTCTTCTCCAGAGTGCCTGTTGGCAATTTACATCCCGCCCATCAGCGTAGCAAGGCTCCCATGTCTCCATGGCCTGTCCTGCTTTTCTGGTTTTTACACTTTGTTCAGCATGGCCCTTTTGACCGAGGGCAAGCGAGACTTCTTTGTAGCGCTGATTTGCCCTTCCGGCTTGCTTGGTTGGCCTAAAAGGGCGTATGCGTTTTTTCCTGAATATATTCAGGAAAAAACGCATACGCCCTTTTTGGCCAAGGGCATCATTGTCAACGTTTTGCCGCTTTTCATGTGCTTTAAAGGCGAGTCGAATCTACCTCCTGAAATTTGTTTCCTGCAAATCTGCCTTGCTTTCAAATCCTCTTCGTTGCATTCCCTCAATATATTTGTGGACGAGAGTTCTCATTTATAACTCTGCACGTTTGTGAATTGCAGTGCCCGTGAGCTCCATTTGTCTCCTCGCTTTTTTGGGAGCTGGCCGCAAAAGCGCAGGATTGCTTCAGGCCCTATTTTGGTTCTGGGGGGCAGGCTGAGCCTGTGGTTCATTCTTCTTCCTGATGGGAAAATGGAGTGACCTGTTCCTGTCCCAAAACCTAGGGCCAGTCTCTCGTTGGTTCCCCGTCTTCCCGTTCATCCTCAGGACAAATTGCAACCTGGACGAAACAGGAGGTTAAAGGTGCTGATTCTCCAAGTAGGGAGATGTTTAGTCAAGCGGCTGGAATGGCGAACACGAGCACAAGGAGAGGAGAAATGAGGTGTGTTTTAGAAACCTTTCCCGATCTCACAGCATACCATCTTCTGGGTTTCCCATGCATGTTTTGATGTAGGAAGATTCCCTTGTACCTGGAGATTTGAGAACCATTGGTTGGGTACCCCGCGGTATTACTTTAAAGTATCTGCATTTGCTCACCCAACCTCACCAATCCTCTCAGCCCCAAGAGTGTCCAGCCTTATGTCTCATCCAGCTGTGGGTCTAGATAAGGTCAATCCAGGTTGCATCAGAGACCCTGAACGGATTTTGTAAGAATTTCTCTCTCTTTCACTGTCTTTGCTTTGTGGGTTTTTTAAAGTAATGTATGTTTAGAATGGGTTTTGGCTGCTTTTCCCTGCTGTGTTTATGCCGCTTTACACCCTCTTGATTCACTTGCAGAGAGATATCGATACATAGGTTTTTGAGATTCATACTAGTCAGATATATTCTTGTGCGGTGACTAGGGGGTGTTGAGTCCAGTTCACTGAGCAGGGAGTAGGCCTTCTCTAGTACATATTTGGCTTATGGAGCGGTGTCTGAGCTAATTTCAAACCCTTGTTTTATGCATCACCCCACCTCACCTTTCCGGTTAAGTAGCCATAGTGTGTCTTCTAAAGGTGTGCCTCTGTTCTGTTTTGTAATTCAGTTCAATTGTAGCGATTTTGGCATTCCCTCTATAAGCGATATCTTAGGATAAGTGCCATTTTCTGTGTGACTTATTTCACTTAGAATCATCGTACCTAAATCCACTCATCATGCTGCTAAGTAGCCTTATGACATTCATTTCATGGCTGAGTGATATTCCATTGTGCCAAGTACCACCATTTCTTTATCCATTTTTCTCTTTCCTGGGATATTGAAGGTGTACCGAAGCGGAGATTCTTGGAAACAAAGCAGCCGTAAACTTTAGGGTGCCTGTGTCTTGTTGATTTTTACTTTTCCCAATTATACGCCCATGAGTGGAAGTGCCCTATGCTCTCTACGCTGTGTTTATTACTTGTTTCAGGACACACCGTACTCTTCTCCAGAGTGCCTGTTGGCAATTTACATCCCGCCCATCAGCGTAGCAAGGCTCCCATGTCTCCATGGCCTGTCCTGCTTTTCTGGTTTTTACTGTTTGTTCAGCATGGCCCTTTTGACCGAGGGCAAGCGAGACTTCTTTGTAGCGCTGATTTGCCCTTCCGGCTTGCTTGGTTAGCCAAAAAGGGCGTATGCGTTTTTTCCTGAATATATTCAGGAAAAAACGCATACGCCCTTTTTGGCCAAGGGCATCATTGTCAACGTTTTGCCGCTTTTCATGTGCTTTCAAGGCGAGTCGAATCTACCTCCTGAAATCTGTTTCCTGCAAATCTGCCTTGCTTTCAAATCCTCTTCGTTGCCTTCCCTCAATATATTTGTGGACGAGAGTTCTCATTTATAACTCTGCACGTTTGTGAATTGCAGTGCCCCTGAGCTCCATTTGTCTCCTCGCTTTTTTGGGAGCTGGCCGCAAAAGCGCAGGATTGCTTCAGGCCCTATTTTGGTTCTGGGGGGCAGGCTGAGCCTGTGGTTCATTCTTCTTCCTGATGGGAAAATGGAGTGACCTATGCCTGTCCCAACACCTAGGGCTCGTCTCTCGTTGGTTCCGCGTCTTCCCGTTCATCCTCAGGACAAATTGCAACCTGTACAATCAGGAGGTTAAAGGTGCTGATTCTCCAAGTAGGGAGATGGTTAGTCAAGCGGCTGGAATGGCGAACCCGAGCACAAGGAGAGGAGAAATGAGGTGCGTTTTAGAAACCTTTCCCGATCTCATGGCATACCATCTTCTGGGTTTCCCATGCATGTTTTGATGTAGGAAGATGCCCTTGTACCTGGAGATTTGAGACCCATGGGGTGTGTTCCCAGCAGTGTTACTTTAAAGTATCTGGGTTTGCACACCCAACCTCACCAATACTCTCAGCCCCAAGAGTGTCCAGCCTTCTGTCTCATCCAGCTGTGGGTCTAGATATGGTCAATCCAGGTTGCATCATAGACCCTGAATGGATTTTGTAAGAATTTCTCTCTCTTTAACTGTCTTTGTTTTGTGGGTTTTTTAAAGTAATTTATGTTTAGAATCGGGCTTGGCTGCTTTTCCCTGCTGTGTTGATGCTGCTTTACACCCTCTTGATTCACTTGCAGAGAGATATCGATACATAGGTTTTCAGATTCTTACTAGTCAGATATATTCTTGTGTGGTGACTAGGGTGTGTTGAGTCCAGTTCACTGAGCAGGGAGTAGGCCTTGTCTAGTACATATTTGGCTTATGGAGCGGTGTCTGAGCTAATTTCAAACCCTTGTTTTATGCATCACCCCACCTCACCTTTCCCGTTAAGCAGCCATAGTGTGTCTTCTAAAGGTGTGCCTCTGTTCTGTTTTGTAATTCAGTTCAAGTGTAGCGATTTTGACATTCCCTCTATAAGCGATATCTTAGGATAAGTGCCTTTTTCTGTGTGACTTATTTCACTTAGAATCATCGTACCTAAATCCACTCATCATGCTGCTAAGTAGCCTTATGACATTGATTTCATGGCTGAGTGATACTCCATTGTGCCAAGTACCACCATTTCTTTATCCATTTTTCTCTTTCCTGGGATATTGTAGGTGTACCGAAGCGGAGATTCTTGGAAACAGAGCAGCCGTAAACTTTAGGTTGCCTGTGTCTTGTTGATTTTTAGTTTTCCCAATTTATACGCCCATGAGTGGAAGTGCCCTATGCTCTCTACGCTGTGTTTATTACTTGTTTCAGGACACACCGTACTCTTCTCCAGAGTGCCTGTTGGCAATTTATATCCCGCCCATCAGCGTAGCAAGGCTCCCATGTCTGCATGGCCTGTCCTGCTTTTCTGGTTTTTACACTTTGTTCAGCATGGCCCTTTTGACCGAGGGCAAGCGAGACTTCTTTGTGGCGCTGATTTGCCCTTCCGGCTTGCTTGGTTGGCCAAAAAGGGCGTATGCGTTTTTTCCTGAATATATTCAGGAAAAAACGCATACGCCCTTTTTGGCCAAGGGCATCATTGTCAACGTTTTGCCGCTTTTCATGTGCTTTAAAGGCGAGTCGAATCTACCTCCTGAAATCTGTTTCCTGCAAATCTGCCTTGCTTTCAAATCCTCTTCGTTGCCTTCCCTCAATATATTTGTGGACGAGAGTTCTCATTTATAACTCTGCACGTTTGTGAATTGCAGTGCCCCTGAGCTCCATTTGTCTCCTCGCTTTTTTGGGAGCTGGCCGCAAAAGCGCAGGATTGCTTCAGGCCCTATTTTGGTTCTGGGGGGCAGGCTGAGCCTGTGGTTCATTCTTCTTCCTGATGGGAAAATGGAGTGACCTGTGCCTGTCCCAACACCTAGGGCTAGTCTCTCGTTGGTTCCCCGTCTTCCCGTTCATCCTCAGGACAAATTGCAACCTGGATGAAACAGGAGGTTAAAGGTGCTGATTCTCCAAGTAGGGAGATGGTTAGTCAAGCGGCTGGAATGGCGAACCCGAGCACAAGGAGAGGAGAAATGAGGTGCGTTTTAGAAACCTTTCCCGATCTCACGGCATACCATCTTCTGGGTTTCCCATGCATGTTTTGATGTAGGAAGATTCCCTTGTACCTGGAGATTTGAGAACCATGGGGTGGGTACCCCGTGGTATTACTTTAAAGTATCTGCATTTGCTCACCCAACCTCACCAATCCTCTCAGCCTCAAGAGTGTCCAGCCTTATGTCTCATCCAGCTGTGGGTCTAGATATGGTCAATCCAGGTTGCATCAGAGACCCTGAACGGATTTTGTAAGAATTTCTCTCTCTTTCACTGTCTTTGCTTTGTGGGTTTTTTAAAGTAATGTATGTTTAGAATGGGGTTTGTCTGCTTTTCCCTGCTGTGTTTATGCCGCTTTACACCCTCTTGATTCACGTGCAGAGAGATATCGATACATAGGTTTTTGAGATTCATACTAGTCAGATATATTCTTGTGCGGTGACTAGGGGGTGTTGAGTCCAGTTCACTGAGCAGGGAGTAGGCCTTGTCTAGTACATATTTGGCTTATGGAGCGGTGTCTGAGCTAATTTCAAACCCTTGTTTTATGCATCACCCCACCTCACCTTTCCGGTTAAGCAGCCATAGTGTGTCTTCTAAAGGTGTGCCTCTGTTCTGTTTTGTAATTCAGTTCAAGTGTAGCGATTTTGGCATTCCCTCTATAAGCGATATCTTAGGATAAGTGCCTTTTTCTGTGTGACTTATTTCACTTAGAATCATCGTACCTAAATTCACTCATCATGCTGCTAAGTAGCCTTATGACATTCATTTCATGGCTGAGTGATATTCCATTGTGCCAAGTACCACCATTTCTTTATCCATTTTTCTCTTTCCTGGGATATTGAAGGTGTACCGAAGCGGAGATTCTTGGAAACAAAGCAGCCGTAAACTTTAGGGTGCCTGTGTCTTGTTGATTTTTACTTTTCCCAATTATACGCCCATGAGTGGAAGTGCCCTATGCTCTCTACGCTGTGTTTATTACTTGTTTCAGGACACACCGTACTCTTCTCCAGAGTGCCTCTTGGCAATTTACATCCCGCCCATCAGCGTAGCAAGGCTCCCATGTCTCCATGGCCTGTCCTGCTTTTCTGGTTTTTACTGTTTGTTCAGCATGGCCCTTTTGACCGAGGGCAAGCGAGACTTCTTTGTAGCGCTGATTTGCCCTTCCGGCTTGCTTGGTTGGCCAAAAAGGGCGTATGCGTTTTTTCCTGAATATATTCAGGAAAAAACGCATACGCCCTTTTTGGCCAAGGGCATCATTGTCAACGTTTTGCCGCTTTTCATGTGCTTTCAAGGCGAGTCGAATCTACCTCCTGAAATCTGTTTCCTGCAAATCTGCCTTGCTTTCAAATCCTCTTCGTTGCCTTCCCTCAATATATTTGTGGACGAGAGTTCTCATTTATAACTCTGCACGTTTGTGAATTGCAGTGCCCCTGAGCTCCATTTGTCTCCTCGCTTTTTTGGGAGCTGGCCGCAAAAGCGCAGGATTGCTTCAGGCCCTATTTTGGTTCTGGGGGGCAGGCTGAGCCTGTGGTTCATTCTTCTTCCTGATGGGAAAATGGAGTGACCTATGCCTGTCCCAACACCTAGGGCTCGTCTCTCGTTGGTTCCGCGTCTTCCCGTTCATCCTCAGGACAAATTGCAACCTGTACAATCAGGAGGTTAAAGGTGCTGATTCTCTAAGTAGGGAGATGGTTAGTCAAGCGGCTGGAATGGCGAACCCGAGCACAAGGAGAGGAGAAATGAGGTGCGTTTTAGAAACCTTTCCCGATCTCATGGCATACCATCTTCTGGGTTTCCCATGCATGTTTTGATGTAGGAAGATGCCCTTGTACCTGGAGATTTGAGACCCATGGGGTGTGTTCCCAGCAGTGTTACTTTAAAGTATCTGGGTTTGCTCACCCAACCTCACCAATACTCTCAGCCCCAAGAGTGTCCAGCCTTATGTCTCATCCAGCTGTGGGTCTAGATATGGTCAATCCAGGTTGCATCATAGACCCTGAATGGATTTTGTAAGAATTTCTCTCTCTTTAACTGTCTTTGTTTTGTGGGTTTTTTAAAGTAATTTATGTTTAGAATCGGGCTTGGCTGCTTTTCCCTGCTGTGTTGATGCTGCTTTACACCCTCTTGATTCACTTGCAGAGAGATATCGATACATAGGTTTTCAGATTCTTACTAGTCAGATATATTCTTGTGTGGTGACTAGGGTGTGTTGAGTCCAGTTCACTGAGCAGGGAGTAGGCCTTGTCTATTACATATTTGGCTTATGGAGCGGTCTCTGAGCTAATTTCAAACCCTTGTTTTATGCATCACCCCACCTCACCTTTCCCGTTAAGCAGCCATAGTGTGTCTTCTAAAGGTGTGACTCTGTTTTGTTTTGTAATTCAGCTCAAGTGTAGCGATTTTGACATTCCCTCTATAAGCGATATCTTAGGATAAGTGTCTTTTTCTCTGTGACTTATTTCACTTAGAATCATCGTACCTAAATCCACTCATCATGCTGCTAAGTAGCCTTATGACATTGATTTCATGGGTGAGTGATATTCCATTGTGCCAAGTACCACCATTTCTTTATCCATTTTTCTCTTTCCTGGGATATTGAAGGTGTATCGATGCGGAGATTCTTGGAAACAGAGCAGCCGTAAACTTTAGGGTGCCTGTGTCTTGTTGATTTTTAGTTTTCCCAATTTATACGCCCATGAGTGGAAGTGCCCTATGCTCTCTACGCTGTGTTTATTACTTGTTTCAGGACACACCGTACTCTTCTCCAGAGTGCCTGTTGGCAATTTATATCCCGCCCATCAGCGTAGCAAGGCTCCCATGTCTGCATGGCCTGTCCTGCTTTTCTGGTTTTTACACTTTGTTCAGCATGGCCCTTTTGACCGAGGGCAAGCGAGACTTCTTTGTGGCGCTGATTTGCCCTTCCGGCTTGCTTGGTTGGCCAAAAAGGGCGTATGCGTTTTTTCCTGAATATATTCAGGAAAAAACGCATACGCCCTTTTTGGCCAAGGGCATCATTGTCAACGTTTTGCCGCTTTTCATGTGCTTTAAAGGCGAGTCGAATCTACCTCCTGAAATCTGTTTCCTGCAAATCTGCCTTGCTTTCAAATCCTCTTCGTTACCTTCCCTCAATATATTTGTGGACGAGAGTTCTCATTTATAACTCTGCACGTTTGTGAATTGCAGTGCCCCTGAGCTCCATTTGTCTCCTCGCTTTTTTGGGAGCTGGCCGCAAAAGCGCAGGATTGCTTCAGGCCCTATTTTGGTTCTGGGGGGCAGGCTGAGCCTGTGGTTCATTCTTCTTCCTGATGGGAAAATGGAGTGACCTATGCCTGTCCCAACACCTAGGGCTCGTCTCTCGTTGGTTCCGCGTCTTCCCGTTCATCCTCAGGACAAATTGCAACCTGGAGGAAACAGGAGGTTAAAGGTGCTGATTCTCCAAGTAGGGAGATGGTTAGTCAAGCGGCTGGAATGGCGAACCCGAGAACAAGGAGAGGAGAAATGAGGTGCGTTTTAGAAACCTTTCCCGATCTCACGGCATACCATCTTCTGGGTTTCCCATGCATGTTTTGATGTAGGAAGATTCCCTTGTACCTGGAGATTTGAGACCCATGGCGTGGGTACCCCGCGGTATTACTTTAAAGTATCTGCATTTGCTCACCCAACCTCACCAATCCTCTCAGCCCCAAGAGTGTCCAGCCTTATGTCTCATCCAGCTGTGGGTCTAGATATGGTCAATCCAGGTTGCATCAGAGACCCTGAACGGATTTTGTAAGAATTTCTCTCTCTTTCACTGTCTTTGCTTTGTGGGTTTTTTAAAGTAATGTATGTTTAGAATGGGGTTTGGCTGCTTTTCCCTGCTGTGTTGATGCCGCTTTACACCCTCTTGATTCACTTGCAGAGAGATATCGATACATAGGTTTTCAGATTCATACTAGTCAGATATATTCTTGTGCGGTGACTAGGGGGTGTTGAGTCCAGTTCACTGAGCAGGGAGTAGGCCTTGTCTAGTACATATTTGGCTTATGGAGCGGTGTCTGAGCTAATTTCAAACCCTTGTTTTATGCATCACCCCACCTCACCTTTCCGGTTAAGCAGCCATAGTGTGTCTTCTAAAGGTGTGCCTCTGTTCTGTTTTGTAATTCAGTTCAATTGTAGCGATTTTGACATTCCCTCTATAAGCGATATCTTAGGATAAGTGCCTTTTTCTGTGTGACTTATTTCACTTAGAATCATCGTACCTAAATCCACTCATCATGCTGCTAAGTAGCCTTATGAGATTGATTTCATGGCTGAGTGATATTCCATTGTGCCAAGTACCACCATTTCTTTATCCATTTTTCTCTTTCCTGGGATATTGAAGGTGTACCGAAGCGGAGATTCTTGGAAACAGAGCAGCCGTAAACTTTAGGGTGCCTGTGTCTTGTTGATTTTTAGTTTTCCCAATTTATACGCCCATGAGTGGAAGTGCCCTATGCTCTCTACGCTGTGTTTATTACTTGTTTCAGGACACACCGTACTCTTCTCCAGAGTGCCTGTTGGCAATTTACATCCCGCCCATCAGCGTAGCAAGGCTCCCATGTCTCCATGGCCTGTACTGCTTTTCTGGTTTTTACACTTTGTTCAGCATGGCCCTTTTGACCGAGGGCAAGCGAGACTTCTTTGTAGCGCTGATTTGCCCTTCCGGCTTGCTTGGTTGGCCAAAAAGGGCGTATGCGTTTTTTCCTGAATATATTCAGGAAAAAACGCATACGCCCTTTTTGGCCAAGGGCATCATTGTCAACGTTTTGCCGCTTTTCATGTGCTTTAAAGGCGAGTCGAATCTACCTCGTGAAATCTGTTTCCTGCAAATCTGCCTTGCTGTCAAATCCTCTTCGTTGCCTTCCCTCAATATATTTTTGGACGAGAGTTCTCATTTATAACTCTGCCCGTTTGTGAATTGCAGTGCCCCTGAGCTCCATTTGTCTCCTCGCTTTTTTGGGAGCTGGCCGCAAAAGCGCAGGATTGCTTCAGGCCCTATTTTGGTTCTGGGGGGAAGGCTGAGCCTGTGGTTCATTCTTCTTCCTGATGGGAAAATGGAGTGACCTATGCCTGTCCCAACACCTAGGGCTCGTCTCTCGTTGGTTCCGCGTCTTCCCGTTCATCCTCAGGACAAATTGCAACCTGTACAATCAGGAGGTTAGAGGTGCTGATTCTCCAATAGGGAGATGGTTAGTCAAGCGGCTGGAATGGCGAACCCGAGCACAAGGAGAGGAGAAATGAGGTGCGTTTTAGAAACCTTTCCTGATCTCATGGCATACCATCTTCTGGGTTTCCCATGCATGTTTTGATGTAGGAAGATGCCATTGTACCTGGAGATTTGAGACCCATGGGGTGTGTTCCCCGCAGTGTTACTTTAAAGTATCTGCGTTTGCTCACCCAACCTCACCAATCCTCTCAGCCCCAAGAGTGTCCAGCCTTATGTCTCATCCAGCTGTGGGTCTAGATATGGTCAATCCAGGTTGCATCAGTGACCCTGAACGGATTTTGTAAGAATTTCTCTCTCTTTCACTGTCTTTGTTTTGTGGGTTTTTTAAAGTAATTTATGTTTAGAATGGGTCTTGGCTGCTTTTCCCTGCTGTGTTGATGCCGCTTTACACCCTCTTGATTCACTTGCAGAGAGATATCGATACATAGGTTTTCAGATTCTTACTAGTCAGATATATTCTTGTGCGGTGACTAGGGGGTGTTGAGTCCAGTTCACTGAGCAGGGAGTAGGCCTTGTCTATTACATATTTGGCTTATGGAGCGGTCTCTGAGCTTATTTCAAACCCTTGTTTTATGCATCACCCCACCTCACCTTTCCCGTTAAGCAGCCATAGTGTGTCTTCTAAAGGTGTGACTCTGTTCTGTTTTGTAATTCAGTTCAAGTGTAGCGATTTTGACATTCCCTCTATAAGCGATATCTTAGGATAAGTGTCTTTTTCTGTGTGACTTATTTCACTTAGAATCATCGTCGCTAAATCCACTCATCATGATGCTAACTAGCCTTATGACATTGATTTCATGGCTGAGTGATATTCCATTGTGCCAAGTACCACCATTTGTTTATCCATTTTTCTCTTTCCTGGGATATTGAAGGTGTACCGAAGTGGAGGTTCTTGGAAACAGAGCAGCCGTAAAGTTTGGGGTGACTGTGTCTTGTTGATTTTTAGTTTTCCCAATTTATACGCCCATGAGTGGAAGTGCCCTATGCTCTCTAAGCTGTGTTTATTACTTGTTTCAGGACACACCGTACACTTCTCCAGAGTGCCTGTTGGCAATTTACATCCCGCCCATCAGCGTAGCAAGGCTCCCATGTCTCCATGGCCTGTCCTGCTTTTCTGGTTTTTACACTTTTTTCAGCATGGCCCTTTTGACCGAGGGCAAGCGAGACTTCTTTGTAGCACTGATTTGCCCTTCCGGCTTCCTTGGTTGGCCAAAAAGGGCGTATGCGTTTTTTCCTGAATATATTCATGAAAAAACGCATACGCCCTTTTCGGCCAAGGGCAACATTGTCAACGTTTTGCCGCTTTTCATGTGCTTTAAAGGCGAGTCGAATCTACCTCCTGAAATCTGTTTCCTGCAAATCTGCCTTGCTTTCAAATCCTCTTCGTTGCCTTCCCTCAATATATTTGTGGACGAGAGTTCTCATTTATAACTCTGCACGTTTGTGAATTGCAGTGCCCCTGAGCTCCATTTGTCTCCTCGCTTTTTTGGGAGCTGGCCGCAAAAGCGCAGGATTGCTTCAGGCCCTATTTTGGTTCTGGGGGGCAGGCTGAGCCTGTGGTTCATTCTTCTTCCTGATGGGAAAATGGAGTGACCTGTGTCTGTCCCAACACCTAGGGTTTGTCTCTCGTTGGTTCCCCGTCTTCCCGTTCATCCTCAGGACAAATTACAACCTGTACGAAACAGGAGGTTAAAGGTGCTGATTCTCCAAGTAGGGAGATGGTTAGTCAAGCGGCTGGACTGGCGAACCCGAGCACAAGGAGAGGAGAAATGAGGTGCGCTTTAGAAACCTTTCCCGATCTCATGGCATACCATCTTCTCGGTTTCCCATGCATGTTTTGATGTAGGAAGATGCCCTTGTACCTGGAGATTTGAGACCCATGGGGTGTGTACCCCGCGGTGTTATTTTAAGTATCTGGGTTTGCTCACCCAACCTCACCAATCCTCTCAGCCCCAAGAGTGTCCAGCCTTATGTCTCATCCAGCTGTGGGTCTAGATATGGTCAATCCAGGTTGCATCAGTGACCCTGAACGGATTTTGTAAGAATTTCTCTCTCTTTCACTGTCTTTGTTTTGTGGGTTTTTTAAAGTAATTTATGTTTAGAATGGGTCTTGGCTGCTTTTCCCTGCTGTGTTGATGCCGCTTTACACCCTCTTGATTCACTTGCAGAGAGATATCGATACATAGGTTTTCAGATTCTTACTAGTCAGATATATTCTTGTGCGGTGACTAGGGGGTGTTGAGTCCAGTTCACTGAGCAGGGAGTAGGCCTTGTCTATTACATATTTGGCTTATGGAGCGGTCTCTGAGCTTATTTCAAACCCTTGTTTTATGCATCACCCCACCTCACCTTTCCCGTTAAGCAGCCATAGTGTGTCTTCTAAAGGTGTGACTCTGTTCTGTTTTGTAATTCAGTTCAAGTGTAGCGATTTTGACATTCCCTCTATAAGCGATATCTTAGGATAAGTGTCTTTTTCTGTGTGACTTATTTCACTTAGAATCATCGTCGCTAAATCCACTCATCATGCTGCTAACTAGCCTTATGACATTGATTTCATGGCTGAGTGATATTCCATTGTGCCAAGTACCACCATTTGTTTATCCATTTTTCTCTTTCCTGGGATATTGAAGGTGTACCGAAGTGGAGGTTCTTGGAAACAGAGCAGCCGTAAAGTTTGGGGTGACTGTGTCTTGTTGATTTTTAGTTTTCCCAATTTATACGCCCATGAGTGGAAGTGCCCTATGCTCTCTAAGCTGTGTTTATTACTTGTTTCAGGACACACCGTACACTTCTCCAGAGTGCCTGTTGGCAATTTACATCCCGCCCATCAGCGTAGCAAGGCTCCCATGTCTCCATGGCCTGTCCTGCTTTTCTGGTTTTTACACTTTTTTCAGCATGGCCCTTTTGACCGAGGGCAAGCGAGACTTCTTTGTAGCGCTGATTTGCCCTTCCGGCTTGCTTGGTTGGCCAAAAAGGGCGTATGCGTTTTTTCCTGAATATATTCAGGAAAAAACGCATACGCCCTTTTCGGCCAAGGGCAACATTGTCAACGTTTTGCCGCTTTTCATGTGCTTTAAAGGCGAGTCGAATCTACCTCCTGAAATCTGTTTCCTGCAAATCTGCCTTGCTTTCAAATCCTCTTCGTTGCCTTCCCTCAATATATTTGTGGACGAGAGTTCTCATTTATAACTCTGCACGTTTGTGAATTGCAGTGCCCCTGAGCTCCATTTGTCTCCTCGCTTTTTTGGGAGCTGGCCGCAAAAGCGCAGGATTGCTTCAGGCCCTATTTTGGTTCTGGGGGGCAGGCTGAGCCTGTGGTTCATTCTTCTTCCTGATGGGAAAATGGAGTGACCTATGCCTGTCCCAACACCTAGGGCTCGTCTCTCGTTGGTTCCGCGTCTTCCCGTTCATCCTCAGGACAAATTGCAACCTGTACAATCAGGAGGTTAGAGGTGCTGATTCTCCAAGTAGGGAGATGGTTAGTCAAGCGGCTGGAATGGCGAACCCGAGCACAAGGAGAGGAGAAATGAGGTGCGTTTTAGAAACCTTTCCCGATCTCACGGCATACCATCTTCTGGGTTTCCCATGCATGTTTTGATGTAGGAAGATTCCCTTGTACCTGGAGATTTGAGACCCATGGGGTGGGTACCCCGCGGTATTACTTTAAAGTATCTGCATTTGCTCACCCAACCTCACCAATCCTCTCAGCCCCAAGAGTGTCCAGCCTTATGTCTCATCCAGCTGTGGGTCTAGATAAGGTCAATCCAGGTTGCATCAGAGACCCTGAACGGATTTTGTAAGAATTTCTCTCTCTTTCACTGTCTTTGCTTTGTGGGTTTTTTAAAGTAATGTATGTTTAGAATGGGGTTTGGCTGCTTTTCCCTGCTGTGTTTATGCCGCTTTACACCCTCTTGATTCACTTGCAGAGAGATATCGATACATAGGTTTTCAGATTCATACTAGTCAGATATATTCTTGTGCGGTGACTAGGGGGTGTTGAGTCCAGTTCACTGAGCAGGGAGTAGGCCTTGTCTAGTACATATTTGGCTTATGGAGCGGTGTCTGAGCTAATTTCAAACCCTTGTTTTATGCATCACCCCACCTCACCTTTCCGGTTAAGCAGCCATAGTGTGTCTTCTAAAGGTGTGCCTCTGTTCTGTTTTGTAATTCAGTTCAAGTGTAGCGATTTTGACATTCCCTCTATAAGCGATATCTTAGGATAAGTGCCTTTTTCTGTGTGACTTATTTCACTTAGAATCATCGTACCTAAATCCACTCATCATGCTGCTAAGTAGCCTTATGAGATTGATTTCATGGCTGAGTGATATTCCATTGTGCCAAGTACCACCATTTCTTTATCCATTTTTCTCTTTCCTGGGATATTGAAGGTGTACCGAAGCGGAGGTTCTTGGAAACAGAGCAGCCGTAAACTTTAGGGTGCCTGTGTCTTGTTGATTTTTAGTTTTCCCAATTTATACGCCCATGAGTGGAAGTGCCCTATGCTCTCTACGCTGTGTTTATTACTTGTTTCAGGACACACCGTACTCTTCTCCAGAGTGCCTGTTGGCAATTTACATCCCGCCCATCAGCGTAGCAAGGCTCCCATGTCTCCATGGCCTGTCCTGCTTTTCTGGTTTTTACACTTTGTTCCGCATGGCCCTTTTGACCGAGGGCAAGCGAGACTTCTTTGTAGCGCTGATTTGCCCTTCCGGCTTGCTTGGTTGGCCAAAAAGGGCGTATGCGTTTTTTCCTGAATATATTCAGGAAAAAACGCATACGCCCTTTTTGGCCAAGGGCATCATTGTCAACGTTTTGCCGCTTTTCATGTGCTTTAAAGGCGAGTCGAATCTACCTCGTGAAATCTGTTTCCTGCAAATCTGCCTTGCTTTCAAATCCTCTTCGTTGCCTTCCCTCAATATATTTGTGGACGAGAGTTCTCATTTATAACTCTGCACGTTTGTGAATTGCAGTGCCCCTGAGCTCCATTTGTCTCCTCGCTTTTTTGGGAGCTGGCCGCAAAAGCGCAGGATTGCTTCAGGCCCTATTTTGGTTCTGGGGGGCAGGCTGAGCCTGTGGTTCATTCTTCTTCCTGATGGGAAAATGGAGTGACCTATGCCTGTCCCAACACCTAGGGCTCGTCTCTCGTTGGTTCCGCGTCTTCCCGTTCATCCTCAGGACAAATTGCAACGTGTACAATCAGGAGGTTAGAGGTGCTGATTCTCCAAGTAGGGAGATGGTTAGTCAAGCGGCTGGAATGGCGAACCCGAGCACAAGGAGAGGAGAAATGAGGTGCGTTTTAGAAACCTTTCCCGATCTCACAGCATACCATCTTCTGGGTTTCCCATGCATGTTTTGATGTAGGAAGATTCCCTTGTACCTGGAGATTTGAGACCCATGGGGTGGGTACCCCGCGGTATTACTTTAAAGTATCTGCATTTGCTCACCCAACCTCACCAATCCTCTCAGCCCCAAGAGTGTCCAGCCTTATGTCTCATCCAGCTGTGGGTCTAGATATGGTCAATCCAGGTTGCATCAGAGACCCTGAACGGATTTTGTAAGAATTTCTCTCTCTTTCACTGTCTTTGCTTTGTGGGTTTTTTAAAGTAATATATGTTTAGAATGGGGTTTGGCTGCTTTTCCCTGCTGTGTTTATGCCGCTTTACACCCTCTTGATTCACTTGCAGAGAGATATCGATACATAGGTTTTCAGATTCATACTAGTCAGATATATTCTTGTGCGGTGACTAGGGGGTGTTGAGTCCAGTTCACTGAGCAGGGAGTAGGCCTTGTCTAGTACATATTTGGCTTATGGAGCGGTGTCTGAGCTAATTTCAAACCCTTGTTTTATGCATCACCCCACCTCACCTTTCCGGTTAAGCAGCCATAGTGTGTCTTCTAAAGGTGTGCCTCTGTTCTGTTTTGTAATTCAGTTCAAGTGTAGCGATTTTGACATTCCCTCTATAA
Source organism: Eubalaena glacialis (assembly GCF_028564815.1). Classification (NCBI taxonomy): domain Eukaryota; kingdom Metazoa; phylum Chordata; class Mammalia; order Artiodactyla; family Balaenidae; genus Eubalaena; species Eubalaena glacialis. The sequence continues at coordinate 75,948 of NW_026871371.1, read as the reverse complement.
GCGATATCTTAGGATAAGTGCCTTTTTCTGTGTGACTTATTTCACTTAGAATCATCGTACCTAAATCCACTCATCATGCTGCTAAGTAGCCTTATGAGATTGATTTCATGGCTGAGTGATATTCCATTGTGCCAAGTACCACCATTTCTTTATCCATTTTTCTCTTTCCTGGGATATTGAAGGTGTACCGAAGCGGAGATTCTTGGAAACAGAGCAGCCGTAAACTTTAGGGTGCCTGTGTCTTGTTGATTTTTAGTTTTCCCAATTTATACTCCCATGAGTGGAAGTGCCCTATGCTCTCTACGCTGTGTTTATTACTTGTTTCAGGACACACCGTACCCTTCTCCAGAGTGCCTGTTGGCAATTTACATCCCGCCCATCAGCGTAGCAAGGCTCCCATGTCTCCATGGCCTGTCCTGCTTTTCTGGTTTTTACACTTTGTTCAGCATGGCCCTTTTGAACGAGGGCAAGCGAGACTTCTTTGTAGCGCTGATTTGCCCTTCCGGCTTGCTTGGTTGGCCAAAAAGGGCGTATGCGTTTTTTCCTGAATATATTCAGGAAAAAACGCATACGCCCTTTTTGGCCAAGGGCATCATTGTCAACGTTTTGCCGCTTTTCATGTGCTTTAAAGGCGAGTCGAATCTACCTCCTGAAATCTGTTTCCTGCAAATCTGCCTTGCTTTCAAATCCTCTTCGTTGCCTTCCCTCAATATATTTGTGGACGAGAGTTCTCATTTATAACTCTGCACGTTTGTGAATTGCAGTGCCCCTGAGCTCCATTTGTCTCCTCGCTTTTTTGGGAGCTGGCCGCAAAAGCGCAGGATTGCTTCAGGCCCTATTTTGGTTCTGGGGGGCAGGCTGAGCCTGTGGTTCATTCTTCTTCCTGATGGGAAAATGGAGTGACCTATGCCTGTCCCAACACCTAGGGCTCGTCTCTCGTTGGTTCCGCGTCTTCCCGTTCATCCTCAGGACAAATTGCAACCTGTACAATCAGGAGGTTAAAGGTGCTGATTCTCCAAGTAGGGAGATGGTTAGTCAAGAGGCTGGAATGGCGAACCCGAGCACAAGGAGAGGAGAAATGAGGTGCGTTTTAGAAACCTTTCCCGATCTCATGGCATACCATCTTCTGGGTTTCCCATGCATGTTTTGATGTAGGAAGATGCCATTGTACCTGGAGATTTGAGACCCATGGGGTGTGTTCCCCGCAGTGTTACTTTAAAGTATCTGCGTTTGCTCACCCAACCTCACCAATCCTCTCAGCCCCAAGAGTGTCCAGCCTTATGTCTCATCCAGCTGTGGGTCTAGATATGGTCAATGCAGGTTGCATCAGAGACCCTGAACGGATTTTGTAAGAATTTCTCTCTCTTTCACTGTCTTTGTTTTGTGGGTTTTTTAAAGTAATTTATGTTTAGAATGGGGCTTTGCTGCTTTTCCCTGCTGTGTTTATGCCGCTTTACACCCTCTTGATTCACTTGCAGAGAGATATCGATACATAGGTTTTCAGATTCTTACTAGTCAGATATATTCTTGTTCGGTGACTAGGGGGTGTTGAGTCCAGTTCACCGAGCAGGGAGTAGGCCTTGTCTATTACATATTTGGCTTATGGAGCGGTCTCTGAGCTAATTTCAAACCCTTGTTTTATGCATCACCCCACCTCACCTTTCCCGTTAAGCAGCCATAGTGTGTCTTCTAAAGGTGTGACTCTGTTCTGTTTTGTAATTCAGTTCAAGTGTAGCGATTTTGACATTCCCTCTATAAGCGATATCTTAGGATAAGTGTCTTTTTCTGTGTGACTTATTTCACTTAGAATCATCGTACCTAAATCCACTCATCATGCTGCTAACTAGCCTTATGACATTGATTTCATGGCTGAGTGATATTCCATTGTGCCAAGTACCACCATTTCTTTATCCATTTTTCTCTTTCCTGGGATATTGAAGGTGTACCGAAGCGGAGGTTCTTGGAAACAGAGCAGCCGTAAACTTTAGGGTGCCTGTGTCTTGTTGATTTTAGTTTTCCCAATTTATACGCCCATGAGTGGAAGTGCCCTATGCTCTCAACGCTGTGTTTATTACTTCTTTCAGGACACACCGTACTCATCTCCAGAGTGCCTGTTGGCAATTTACATCCCGCCCATTAGCGTAGCAAGGCTCCCATGTCTCCATGGCCTGTCCTGCTTTTCTGGTTTTTACACTTTGTTCAGCATGGCCCTTTTGACCGAGGGCAAGCGAGACTTCTTTGTAGCGCTGATTTGCCCTTCCGGCTTGCTTGGTTGGCCAAAAAGGGCGTATGCGTTTTTCCTGAATATATTCAGGAAAAAACGCATACGCCCTTTTTGGCCAAGGGCATCATTGTCAACGTTTTGCCGCTTTTCATGTGCTTTAAAGGCGAGTCGAATCTACCTCCTGAAATCTGTTTCCTGCAAATCTGCCTTGCTTTCAAATCCTCTTCGTTGCCTTCCCTCAATATATTTGTGGACGAGAGTTCTCATTTATAACTCTGCACGTTTGTGAATTGCAGTGCCCCTGAGCTCCATTTGTCTCCTCGCTTTTTTGGGAGCTGGCCGCAAAAGCGCAGGATTGCTTCAGGCCCTATTTTGGTTCTGGGGGGCAGGCTGAGCCTGTGGTTCATTCTTCTTCCTGATGGGAAAATGGAGTGACCTGTGTCTGTCCCAACACGTAGGGTTTGTCTCTCGTTGGTTCCCCGTCTTCCCGTTCATCCTCAGGACAAATTACAACCTGTACGAAACAGGAGGTTAAAGGTCCTGATTCTCCAAGTAGGGAGATGGTTAGTCAAGCGGCTGGACTGGGGAACCCGAGCACAAGGAGAGGAGAAATGAGGTGCGTTTTAGAAACCTTTCCCGATCTCATGGCATACCATCTTCTCGGTTTCCCATGCATGTTTTGATGTAGGAAGATGCCCTTGTACCTGGAGATTTGAGACCCATGGGGTGGGTACCCCGTAGAGTTACTTTAAAGTATCTGCGTTTGCTCACCCAACCTCACCAATCCTCTCAGCCCCAAGAGTGTCCAGCCTTATGTCTCATCCAGCTGTGGGTCTAGATATGGTCAATCCAGGTGGCATCAGAGCCCCTGAACGGATTTTGTAAGAATTTCTCTCTCTTTCACTGTCTTTGTTGTGTGGGATTTTTTAAGTAATTTATGTTTAGAATGGGGCTTGGCTGCTTTTCCCTGCTGTGTTTATGCCGCTTTACACCCTCTTGATTCACTTGCAGAGAGATATCGATACATAGGTTTTCAGATTCTTACTAGTCAGATATATTCTTGTGCGGTGACTAGGGGGTGTTGAGTCCAGTTCACTGAGCAGGGAGTAGGCCTTGTCTATTACATATTTGGCTTATGGAGCGGTCTCTGAGCTACTTTCAAACCCTTGTTTTATGCATCACCCAACCTCACCTTTCCCGTTAAGCAGTCATAGTGTGTCTTCTAAAGGTGTGACTCTGTTCTGTTTTGTAATTCAGTTCAAGTGTAGCGATTTTGACATTCCCTCTATAAACGATATCTTAGGATAAGTGTCTTTTTCTGTGTGACTTATTTCACTTAGAATCATCGTCGCTAAATCCACTCATCATGCTGCTAACTAGCCTTATGACATTGATTTCATGGCTGAGTGATATTCCATTGTGCCAAGTACCACCATTTGTTTATCCATTTTTCTCTTTCCTGGGATATTGAAGGTGTACCGAAGTGGAGGTTCTTGGAAACAGAGCAGCCGTAAAGTTTGGGGTGCCTGTGTCTTGTTGATTTTTAGTTTTCCCAATTTATACGCCCATGAGTGGAAGTGCCCTATGCTCTCTAAGCTGTGTTTATTACTTGTTTCAGGACACACCGTACACTTCTCCAGAGTGCCTGTTGGCAATTTACATCCCGCCCATCAGCGTAGCAAGGCTCCCATGTCTCCATGGCCTGTCCTGCTTTTCTGGTTTTTACACTTTTTTCAGCATGGCCCTTTTGACCGAGGGCAAGCAAGACTTCTTTGTAGCGCTGATTTGCCCTTCCGGCTTGCTTGGTTGGCCAAAAAGGGCGTATGCGTTTTTTCCTGAATATATTCAGGAAAAAACGCATACGCCCTTTTTGGCCAAGGGCATCATTGTCAACGTTTTGCCGCTTTTCATGTGCTTTAAAGGCGAGTCGAATCTACCTCCTGAAATCTGTTTCCTGCAAATCTGCCTTGCTTTCAAATCCTCTTCCTTGCCTTCCCTCAATATATTTGTGGACGAGAGTTCTCATTTATAACTCTGCACGTTTGTGAATTGCCCTGCCCCTGAGCTCCATTTGTCTACTCGCTTTTTTGGGAGCTGGCCGCAAAAGCGCAGGATTGTTTCATGCCCTATTCGGCTTCCAGGGGGCAGGCGGAGCCTGTGGTTCATTCTTCTTCCTGATGGGAAAATGGAGTGACCTGTGCCTGTCCCAACACCTAGGGCTAGTCTCTCGTTTGTTCCCCGTCTTCCCGTTCATCCTCAGGACAAATTGCAACCTGGACGAAACAGGAGGTTAAAGGTGCTGATTCTCCAAGTAGGGAGATGGTTAGTCAAGCGGCTGGAATGGCGAACCCGAGCCCAAGGACAGAAGAAATGAGGTGCGTTTTAGAAACATTTCCCGATCTCACGGCATACCATCTTCTGGGTTTCCCATGCATGTTTTGATGTAGGAAGATGCCCTTGTACCTGGAGATTTGAGACCCATGGGGTGTGTACCCTGCGGTGTTATTTTAAGTATCTGGGTTTGCTCACCCAACCTCACCAATACTCTCAGCCCCAAGAGTGTCCAGCCTTATGTCTCATCCAGCTGTGGGTCTAGATATGGTCAATCCAGGTTGCATCAGTGACCCTGAACGGATTTTGTAAGAATTTCTCTCTCTTTCACTGTCTTTGTTTTGTGGGTTTTTTAAAGTAATTTATGTTTAGAATGGGTCTTGGCTGCTTTTCCCTGCTGTGTTGATGCCGCTTTACACCCTCTTGATTCACTTGCAGAGAGATATCGATACATAGGTTTTCAGATTCTTACTAGTCAGATATATTCTTGTGCGGTGACTAGGGGGTGTTGAGTCCAGTTCACTGAGCAGGGAGTAGGCCTTGTCTATTACATATTTGGCTTATGGAGCGGTCTCTGAGCTTATTTCAAACCCTTGTTTTATGCATCACCCCACCTCACCTTTCCCGTTAAGCAGCCATAGTGTGTCTTCTAAAGGTGTGACTCTGTTCTGTTTTGTAATTCAGTTCAAGTGTAGCGATTTTGACATTCCCTCTATAAGCGATATCTTAGGATAAGTGTCTTTTTCTGTGTGACTTATTTCACTTAGAATCATCGTATCTAAATCCACTCATCATGCTGCTAACTAGCCTTATGACATTGATTTCATGGCTGAGTGATATTCCATTGTGCCAAGTACCACCATTTGTTTATCCATTTTTCTCTTTCCTGGGATATTGAAGGTGTACCGAAGTGGAGGTTCTTGGAAACAGAGCAGCCGTAAAGTTTGGGGTGCCTGTGTCTTGTTGAGTTTTAGTTTTCCCGATTTATACGCCCATGAGTGGAAGTGCCCTATGCTCTCTAAGCTGTGTTTATTACTTGTTTCAGGACACACCGTACACTTCTCCAGAGTGCCTGTTGGCAATTTACATCCCGCCCATCAGCGTAGCAAGGCTCCCATGTCTCCATGGCCTGTCCTGCTTTTCTGGTTTTTACACTTTCTTCAGCATGGCCCTTTTGACCGAGGGCAAGCGATACTTCTTTGTAGCGCTGATTTGCCCTTCCGGCTTGCTTGGTTGGCCAAAGACGGCGTATGCGTTTTTTCCTGAATATATTCAGGAAAAAACGCATACGCCCTTTTTGGCCAAGGGCATCATTGTCAACGTTTTGCCGCTTTTCATGTGCTTTAAAGGCGAGTCGAATCTACCTCCTGAAATCTGTTTCCTGCAAATCTGCCTTGCTTTCAAATCCTCTTCGTTGCCTTCCCTCAATATATTTGTGGATGAGAGTTCTCATTTATAACTCTGCACGTTTGTGAATTGCAGTGCCCCTGAGCTCCATTTGTCTACTCGCTTTTTTGGGAGCTGGCCGCAAAAGCGCAGGATTGCTTCAGGCCCTATTTTGGTTCTGGGGGGCAGGCTGAGCCTGTGGTTCATTCTTCTTCCTGATGGGAAATTGGAGTGACCTGTGCATGTCCCAAAACCTTGGGCTAGTCTCTCGTTGGTTCCCCGTCTTCCCGTTCATCCTCAGGACAAATTGCAACCTGTACGAAACAGGAGGTTAAAGGTGCTGATTCTCCAAGTAGGGAGATGGTTAGTCAAGCGGCTGGAATGGCGAACCCGAGCACAAGGAGAGGAGAAATGAGGTGCGTTTTAGAAACCTTTCCCGATCTCACGGCATACCATCTTCTGGGTTTCCCATGCATGTTTTGATGTAGGAAGATGCCCTTGTACCTGGAGATTTGAGACCCATGTGGTGGGTACCACGCGGTATTACTTTAAAGTATCTGCGTTTGCTCACCCAACCTCACCAATCCTCTCAGCCCCAAGAGTGTCCAGCCTTATGTCTCATCCAGCTGTGGGTCTAGATATGGTCAATCCAGGTGGCATCAGAGCCCCTGAACGGATTTTGTAAGAATTTCTCTCTCTTTCACTGTCTTTGTTGTGTGGGATTTTTTAAGTAATTTATGTTTAGAATGGGGCTTGGCTGCTTTTCCCTTCTATGTTTATGCCGCTTTACACCCTCTTGATTCACTTGCAGAGAGATATCGATACATAGGTTTTCAGATTCTTACTAGTCAGATATATTCTTGTGCGGTGACTAGGGGGTGTTGAGTCCAGTTCACTGAGCAGGGAGTAGGCCTTGTCTATTACATATTTGGCTTATGGAGCGGTCTCTGAGCTAATTTCAAACCCTTGTTTTATGCATCACCCCACCTCACCTTTCCCGTTAAGCAGCCATAGTGTGTCTTCTAAAGGTGTGACTCTGTTCTGTTTTGTAATTCAGTTCAAGTGTAGCGATTTTGACATTCCCTCTATAAGCGATATCGTAGGATAAGTGTCTTTTTCTGTGTGACTTATTTCACTTAGAATCATCGTACCTAAATGGACTCATCATGCTGCAAACTAGCCTTATGACATTGATTTCATGGCTGAGTGATATGCCATTGTGCCAAGTACCACCATTTGTTTATCCATTTTTCTCTTTCCTGGGATATTGAAGGTGTACCGAAGTGGAGGTTCTTGGAAACAGAGCAGCCGTAAAGGTTGGGGTGCCTGTGTCTTGTTGATTTTTATTTTTCCCAAATTATACGCCCATGAGTGGAAGTGCCCTATGCTCTCTATGCTGTGTTTATTTCTTATTTCAGGACACACCGTAAACTTCTCCAGAGTGCCTATTGGCAATTTACATCCCGCACATCAGCGTAGCAAGGCTCCCATGTCTCCATGGCCTGTCCTGCTTTTCCGGTTTTTAAACTTTTTTCAGAATGGCCCTTTTGACCGAGGGCAAGCGAGACTTCTTTGTAGCGCTGATTTGCCCTTCCGGCTTGCTTGGTTGGCCAAAAAGGGCCTATGGGTTTTTTCCTGAATATATTCAGGAAAAAAACGCATACGCCCTTTTTGTCCAAGGGCATCATTGTCAAAGTTTTGCCGCTTTTCATGTGCTTTAAAGGCGAGTCGAATCTACCTCCTGAAATCTGTTTCCTGCAAATCTGCCTTGCTTTCAAATCCTCTTCGTTGCCTTCCCTCAATATATTTGTGGACGAGAGTTCTCATTTATAACTCTGCACGTTTGTGAATTGCAGTGCCCCTGAGCTCCATTTGTCTCCTCGCTTTCTTGGGAGCTGGCCGCAAAAGCGCAGGATTGCTTCAGGCCCTATTTTGGTTCTGGGGGGCAGGCTGAGCCTGTGGTTCATTCTTCTTCCTGATGGGAAAATGGAGTGACCTGTGCCTGTCCCAAAACCTAGGGCTAGTCTCTCGTTGGTTCCCCGTCTTCCCGTTCATCCTCAGGACAAATTGCAACCTGGACGAAACAGGAGGTTAAAGGTGCTGATTCTCCAAGTAGGGAGATGTTTAGTCAAGCGGCTAGAATGGTGAACCCGAGCACAAGGAGAGGAGAAATGAGGTGCGTTTTAGAAGCCTTTCCCGATCTCACGGCATACAAACCTCTGGGTTTCCCATGCATGTTTTGATGTAGGAAGATGCCCTTGTACCTGGAGATTTGAGATCCATGGGGTGGGTACCCCGTGGTATTACTTTAAAGTATCTGCGTTTGCTCACCCAACCTCACCAATCCTCTCAGCCCCAAGAGTGTCCAGCCTTATGTCTCATCCAGCTGTGGGTCTAGATATGGTCGAACCAGGTGGCATCAGAGCCCCTGAACTGATTTTGTAAGAATTTCTCTCTCTTTCACTGTCTTTGTTTTGTGGGTTTTTTAAAGTAATTTATGTTTAGAATGGGGCTTTGCTGCTTTTCCCTGCTGTGTTTATGCCGCTTTACACCCTCTTGATTCACTTGCAGAGAGATATCGATACATAGGTTTTCAGATTCTTACTAGTCAGATATATTCTTGTGCGGTGACTAGGGGGTGTTGAGTCCAGTTCACTGAGCAGGGAGTAGGCCTTGTCTATTACATATTTGGCTTATGGAGCGGTCTCTGAGCTAATTTCAAACCCTTGTTTTATGCATCACCCCACCTCACCTTTCCCGTTAAGCAGCCATAGTGTGTCTTCTAAAGGTGTGACTCTGTTCTGTTTTGTAATTCAGTTCAAGTGTAGCGATTTTGACATTCCCTCTATAAGCGATATCTTAGGATAAGTGTCTTTTTCTGTGTGACTTATTTCACTTAGAATCATCGTCGTTAAATCCACTCATCATGCTGCTAACTAGCCTTATGACATTGATTTCATGGCTGAGTGATATTCCATTATGCCAAGTACCACCATTTGTTTATCCATTTTTCTCTTTCCTGGGATATTGAAGGTGTACCGAAGTGGAGGTTCTTGGAAACAGAGCAGCCGTAAAGTTTGGGGTGCCTGTGTCTTGTTGATTTTTAGTTTTCCCAATTTATACGCCCATGAGTGGAAGTGCCCTATGCTCTCTAAGCTGTGTTTATTACTTGTTTCAGGACACACCGTACACTTCTCCAGAGTGCCTGTTGGCAATTTACATCCCGCCCATCAGCGTAGCAAGGCTCCCATGTCTCCATGGCCTGTCCTGCTTTTCTGGTTTTTACACTTTTTTCAGCATGGCCCTTTTGACCGAGGGCAAGCAAGACTTCTTTGTAGCGCTGATTTGCCCTTCCGGCTTGCTTGGTTGGCCAAAAAGGGCTTATGCGTTTTTTCCTGAATATATTCAGGAAAAAACGCATAAGCCCTTTTTGGCCAAGGGCATCATTGTCAACGTTTTGCCGCTTTTCATGTGCTTTAAAGGCGAGTCGAATCTACCTCCTGAAATCTGTTTCCTGCAAATCTGCCTTGCTTTCAAATCCTCTTCGTTGCCTTCCCTCAATATATTTGTGGACGAGAGTTCTCATTTATAACTCTGCACGTTTGTGAATTGCAGTGCCCCTGAGCTCCATTTGTCTACTCGCTTTTTTGGGAGCTGGCCGCAAAAGCGCAGGATTGTTTCAGGCCCTATTCGGCTTCCAGGGGGCAGGCGGAGCCTGTGGTTCATTCTTCTTCCTGATGGGAAAATGGAGTGACCTGTGCCTGTCCCAACACCTAGGGCTAGTCTCTCGTTGGTTCCCCGTCTTCCCGTTCATCCTCAGGACAAATTGCAACCTGGATGAAACAGGAGGTTAAAGGTGCTGATTCTCCAAGTAGGGAGATGGTTAGTCAAGCAGCTGGAATGGCGAACCCGAGCACAAGGAGAGGAGAAATGAGGTGCGTTTTAGAAACCTTTTCCGATCTCACGGCATACCATCTTCTGGGTTTCCCATGCATGTTTTGATGTAGGAAGATGCCCTTGTACCTGGAGATTTGAGACCCATGGGGTGTGTACCCCGCGGTGTTATTTTAAGTATCTGGGTTTGCTCACCCAACCTCACCAATCCTCTCAGCCCCAAGAGTGTCCAGCCTTCTGTCTCATCCAGCTGTGGGTCTAGATATGGTCAATCCAGGTTGCATCAGAGACCCTGAACGGATTTTGTAAGAATTTCTCTCTCTTTCACTGTCTTTGTTTTGTGGGTTTTTAAAAGTAATTTATGTTTATAATGGGTCTTGGCTGCTTTTCCCTGCTGTGTTTATGATGCTTTACACCCTCTTGATTCACTTGCAGAGAGATATCGATACATAGGTTTTCAGATTCTTACTAGTCAGATATATTCTTGTGCAGTGACTAGGGGGTGTTGAGTCCAGTTCACTGAGCAGGGAGTAGGCCTTGTCTATTACATATTTGGCTTATGGAGCGGTCTCTGAGCTTATTTCAAACCCTTGTTTTATGCATCACCCCACCTCACCTTTCCCGTTAAGCAGCCATAGTGGGTCTTCTAAATGTGTGACTCTGTTCTGTTTTGTAATTCAGTTCAAGTGTAGCGATTTTGACATTCCCTCTATAAGCGATATCTTAGGATAAGTGTCTTTTTCTGTGTGACTTATTTCACTTAGAATCATCGTACCTAAATCCACTCATCATGCTGCTAACTAGCCTTATGACATTGATTTCATGGCTGAGTGATATTCCATTGTGCCAAGTACCACCATTTCTTTATCCATTTTTCTCTTTCCTGGGATATTGAAGGTGTACCGAAGTGGACGTTCTTGGAAACAGAGCAGCCGTAAAGTTTGGGGTGCCTGTGTCTTGTTGAGTTTTAGTTTTCCCGATTTATACGCCCATGAGTGGAAGTGCCCTATGCTCTCTAAGCTGTGTTTATTACTTGTTTCAGGACACACCGTACACTTCTCCATAGTGCCTGTTGGCCATTTACATCCCGCCCATCAGCGTAGCAAGGCTCCCATGTCTCCATGGCCTGTCCTGCTTTTCTGGTTTTTACACTTTCTTCAGCATGGCCCTTTTGACCGAGGGCAAGCGAGACTTCTTTGTAGCGCTGATTTGTCCTTCCGGCTTGCTTGGTTGGACAAAAAGGGCGTATGCGTTTTTTCCTGAATATATTCAGGAAAAAACGCATACGCCCTTTTTGGCCAAGGGCATCATTGTCAACGTTTTGCCGCTTTTCATGTGCTTTAAAGGCGAGTCGAATCTACCTCCTGAAATCTGTTTCCTGCAAATCTGCCTTGCTTTCAAATCCTCTTCGTTGCCTTCCCTCAATATATTTGTGGATGAGAGTTCTCATTTATAACTCTGCACGTTTGTGAATTGCAGTGCCCCTGAGCTCCATTTGTCTACTCGCTTTTTTGGGAGCTGGCCGCAAAAGCGCAGGATTGCTTCAGGCCCTATTTTGGTTCTGGGCGGCAGGCCGAGCCTGTGGTTCATTCTTCTTCCTGATGGGAAAATGGAGTGACCTGTGCCTGTCCCAACACCTAGGGCTAGTCTCTCGTTGGTTCCCCGTCTTCCCGTTCATCCTCAGGACAAATTGCAACCTGTACGAAACAGGAGGTTAAAGGTGCTGATTCTCCAAGTAGGGAGATGGTTAGTCAAGCGGCTGGAATGGCGAAACCGAGCACAAGGAGAGGAGAAATGAGGTGCGTTTTAGAAACGTTTCCCGATCTCACGGCATACCATCTTCTGGGTTTCCCATGCATGTTTTGATGTAGGAAGATGCCCTTGTACCTGGAGATTTGAGACCCATGGGGTGTGTACCCCGCGGTTTTACTTTAAATTATCTGCGTTTTCTCACCCAACCTCACCAATCGTCTCAGCCCCAAGAGTGTCCAGCCTTATGTCTCATCCAGCTGGGGGTCTAGATATGGTCAATCCAGGTTGTATCAGAGACCCTGAACGGATTTTGTAAGAATTTCTCTGTCTTTCACTGTCTTTGTTTTGTGGGATTTTTAAAGTAATTTATGTTTAGAATGGGTCTTGGCTGCTTTTCCCTGCTGTGTTTATGCCGCTTTACACCCTCTTGATTCACTTGCAGAGAGATATCGATACATAGGTTTTCAGAATCTTACTAGTCAGATATATTCTTGTGCGGTGACTAGGGGGTGTTGAGTCCAGTTCACTGAGCAGGGAGTAGGCCATGTCTATTACATATTTGGCTTATGGAGCTATCTCTGAGCTAATTTCAAACCCTTGTTTTATGCATCACCCCACCTCACCTTTCCCGTTAAGCAGCCATAGTGTGTCTTCTAAAGGTGTGACTCTGTTCTGTTTTGTAATTCAGTTCAAGTGCAGCGATTTTGACATTCCCTCTATAAGCGATATCTTAGGATAAGTGTCTTTTTCTGTGTGACTTATTTCACTTAGAATCATCATCGCTAAATCCACTCATCATGCTGCTAACTAGCCTTATGACATTGATTTCATGGCTGAGTGATATTCCATTGTGCCAAGTAGCACCATTTCTTTATCCATTTTTCTCTTTCCTGGGATATTGAAGGTGTACCGAAGTGGAGGTTCTTGGAAACAGAGCAGCCGTAAAGTTTGGGGTGCCTGTCTCTTGTTGATCTTTAGTTTTCCCAATTTATACGCCCATGAGTGGAAGTGCCCTATGCTCTTTAAGCTGTGTTTATTACTTGTTTCAGGACACACCGTACACTTCTCCAGAGTGCCTGTTGGCAATTTACATCCCGCCCATCAGTGTAGCAAGGCTCCCATGTCTCCATGGCCTGTCCTGCTTTTCTGGTTTTTACACTTTTTTCAGCATGGCCCTTTTGACCGAGGGCAAGCAAGACTTCTTTGTAGCGCTGATTTGCCCTTCCGGCTTGCTTGGTTGGCCAAAAAGGGCGTATGCGTTTTTTCCTGAATATATTCAGGAAAAAACGCATACGCCCTTTTTGGCCAAGGGCATCATTGTCAACGTTTTGCCGCTTTTCATGTGCTTTAAAGGCGAGTCGAATCTACCTCCTGAAATCTGTTTCCTGCAAATCTGCCTTGCTTTCAAATCCTCTTCGTTGCCTTCCCTCAATATATTTGTGGACGAGAGTTCTCATTTATAACTCTGCACGTTTGTGAATTGCAGTGCCCCTGAGCTCCATTTGTCTCCTCGCTTTTTTGGGAGCTGGCCGCAAAAGCGCAGGATTGCTTCAGGCCCTATTTTGGTTCTGGGGGGCAGGCTGAGCCTGTGGTTCATTCTTCTTCCTGATGGGAAAATGGAGTGACCTGTGCCTGTCCCAACACCTAGGGCTAGTCTCTCGTTGGTTCCCCGTCTTCCCGTTCATCCTCAGGAGAAATTGCAACCTGTACGAAACAGGAGATTAAAGGTGCTGATTCTACAAGTAGGGAGATGGTGAGTCAAGCGGCTGGAATGGCGAAGCCGAGCACAAGGAGAGGAGAAATGAGGAGCGTTTTAGAAGCCTTTCCCGATCTCACAGCATACCATCTTCTGGGTTTCCCATGCATGTTTTGATTTCGGAAGATGCCCTTGTACCTGGAGATTTGAGACCCATGGGGTGGGTACGCCGCAGTGTTACTTTAAATTCTCTGCGTTTGTTCACCCACCCTCACCAATCCTCTGAGCCTCAAGAGTGTCCAGCCTTATGTCTCATCCAGGTGTGGGTCTAGATATGTTCGATCCAGGTGGCATCAGAGCCCCTGAACTGATTTTGTAAGAATTTCTCTCTCTTTCACTGTCTTTGTTTTGTGGGTTTTTTTAAGTAATTTATGTTTAGAATGGGGCTTGGCTGCTTTTCCCTGCTGTGTTTATGCCGCTTTATACCCGCTTAATTCACTTGCAGAGAGATATCGATACATAGGTTTTCAGATTCTTACTAGTCAGATATATTCTTGTGCGGTGGCTAGGGGGTGTTGTGTCCAGTTCACTGAGCAGGGAGTGGGCCGTGTCTATTACATATTTGGCTTATGGAGTGGTCTCTGAGCTAATTTCAAACCCTTGTTTTATGCATCACCCCACCTCACCTTTCCCGTTAAACAGCCATAGTGTGTCTTCTAAAGGTGTGACTCTTTTCTGTTTTGTAATTCAGTTCAAGTGTAGCGATTTTGACATTCCCTCTATAAGCGATATCTTAGGATAAGTGTCTTTCCCTGTGTGACTTATTTCACTTAGAATCATCGTACCTAAATCGACTCATCATGCTGCAAACTAGCCTTATGAGATTGATTTCATGGCTGAGTGATATTCCATTGTGCCAAGTACCCCCATTTCTTTATCCATTTTTCTCTTTCTGAGATATTGAAGGTGTACCGAAGTGGAGGTTCTTGGAAACACAGCAGCCGTAAAGGTTGGGGTGCCTGTGTCTTGTTGATTTATAGTTTTCCCAATTTATACGCCCATGAGTGGAAGTGCCCTATGCTCTCTAATCTGTGTTTATTACTTGTTTCAGGACACACCGTACACTTCTCCAGAGTGCCTATTGGCAATTTACATCCCGCACATCAGCGTAGCAAGGCTCCCATATCTCCATGGCCTGTCCTGCTTTTCTGGTTTTTACACTTTTTTCAGCATGGCCCTTTTGACCGAGGGCAAGCAAGACTTCTTTGTAGCGCTGATTTGCCCTTCCGGCTTGCTTGGTTGGCCAAAAAGGGCGTATGCGTTTTTTCCTGAATATATTCAGGAAAAAACGCATACGCCCTTTTTGGCCAAGGGCATCATTGTCAACGTTTTGCCGCTTTTCATGTGCTTTAAAGGCGAGTCGAATCTACCTCCTGAAATCTGTTTCCTGCAAATCTGCCTTGCTTTCAAATCCTCTTCGTTGCCTTCCCTCAATATATTTGTGGACGAGAGTTCTCATTTATAACTCTGCACGTTTGTGAATTGCAGTGCCCCTGAGCTCCATTTGTCTACTCGCTTTTTTGGGAACTGGCCGCAAAAGCGCAGGATTGTTTCAGGCCCTATTCGGCTTCCAGGGGGCAGGCGGAGCCTGTGGTTCATTCTTCTTCCTGATGGGAAAATGGAGTGACCTGTGCCTGTCCCAACACCTAGGGCTAGTCTCTCGTTGGTTCCCCGTCTTCCCGTTCATCCTCAGGACAAATTGCAACCTGGATGAAACAGGAGGTTAAAGGTGCTGATTCTCCAAGTAGGGAGATGTTTAGTCAAGCAGCTGGAATGGCGAACCCGAGCACAAGGAGAGGAGAAATGAGGTGCGTTTTAGAAACCTTTTCCGATCTCACGGCATACCATCTTCTGGGTTTCCCATGCATGTTTTGATGTAGGAAGATGCCCTTGTACCTGGAGATTTGAGACCCATGGGGTGTGTACCCCGCGGTGTTATTTTAAGTATCTGGGTTTGCTCACCCAACCTCACCAATCCTCTCAGCCCCAAGAGTGTCCAGCCTTATGTCTCATCCAGCTGTGGGTCTAGATATGGTCAATCCAGGTTGCATCAGAGACCCTGAACGGATTTTGTAAGAATTTCTCTCTCTTTCACTGTCTTTGTTTTGTGGGTTTTTAAAAGTAATTTATGTTTAGAATGGGTCTTGGCTGCTTTTCCCTGCTGTGTTTATGCCGCTTTACACCCTCTTGATTCACTTGCAGAGAGATATCGATACATAGGTTTTCAGATTCTTACTAGTCAGATATATTCTTGTGCGGTGACTAGGGGGTGTTGAGTCCAGTTCACTGAGCAGGGAGTAGCCCTTGTCTATTACATATTTGGCTTATGGAGAGGTCTCTGAGCTTATTTCAAACCCTTGTTTTATTCATCACCCCTCCTCACCTTTCCCGTTAAGCAGCGATAGTGTGTCTTCTAAATGTGTGACTCTGTTCTGTTTTGTAATTCAGTTCAAGTGTAGCAATTTTGACATTCCCTCTATAAGCGATATCTTAGGATAAGTGTCTTTTTCTGTGTGACTTATTTCACTTAGAATCATCGTACCTAAATCGACTCATCATGCTGCAAACTAGCCTTATGAGATTGATTTCATGGCTGAGTGATATTCCATTGTGCCAAGTACCCCCATTTCTTTATCCATTTTTCTCTTTCTGAGATATTGAAGGTGTACCGAAGTGGAGGTTCTTGGAAACACAGCAGCCGTAAAGGTTGGGGTGCCTGTGTCTTGTTGATTTTTAGTTTTCCCAATTTATACGCCCATGAGTGGAAGTGTCCTATGCTCTCTAAGCTGTGTTTATTACTTGTTTCAGCACACACCGTACACTTCTCCAGAGTGCCTATTGGCAATTTACATCCCGCACCTCAGCGTAGCAAGGCTCCCATATCTACATGGCCTGCCCTGCTTTTCTGGTTTTTACACTTTTTTCAGCATGGCCCTTTTGACCGAGGGCAAGCAAGACTTCTTTGTAGCGCTGATTTGCCCTTTCGGCTTGCTTGGTTGGCCAAAAAGGGCGTATGCGTTTTTTCCTGAATATATTCAGGAAAAAACGCATACGCCCTTTTTGGCCAAGGGCATCATTGTCAACGTTTTGCCGCTTTTCATGTGCTTTAAAGGCGAGTCGAATCTACCTCCTGAAATCTGTTTCCTGCAAATCTGCCTTGCTTTCAAATCCTCTTCGTTGCCTTCCCTCAATATATTTGTGGACGAGAGTTATCATTTATAACTCTGCACGTTTGTGAATTTCAGTGCCCCTGAGCTCCATTTGTCTCCTCGCTTTTTTGGGAGCTGGCCGCAAAAGCGCAGGATTGTTTCAGGCCCTATTCGGCTTCCAGGGGGCAGGCGGAGCCTGTGGTTCATTCTTCTTCCTGATGGGAAAATGGAGTGACCTGTGCCTGTCCCAACACCTAGGGCTAGTCTCTCGTTGGTTCCCCGTCTTCCCGTTCATCCTCAGGACAAATTGCAACCTGGATGAAACAGGAGGTTAAAGGTGCTGATTCTCCAAGTAGGGAGATGGTTAGTCAAGCAGCTGGAATGGCGAACCCGAGCACAAGGAGAGGAGAAATGAGGTGCGTTTTAGAAACCTTTTCCGATCTCACGGCATACCATCTTCTGGGTTTCCCATGCATGTTTTGATGTAGGAAGATGCCCTTGTACCTGGAGATTTGAGACCTATGGGGTGTGTACCCCGCGGTGTTATTTTAAGTATCTGGGTTTGCTCACCCAACCTCACCAATCCTCTCAGCCCCAAGAGTGTCCAGCCTTCTGTCTCATCCAGCTGTGGGTCTAGATATGGTCAATCCAGGTTGCATCAGAGACCCTGAACGGATTTTATAAGAATTTCTCTCTCTTTCACTGTCTTTGTTTTGTGGGTTTTTTAAAGTAATTTATGTTTAGAATGGGTCTTGGCTGCTTTTCCCTGCTGTGTTTATGCCGCTTTACACCCTCTTGATTCACTTGCAGAGAGATATCGATACATAGGTTTTCAGATTCTTACTAGTCAGATATATTCTTGTGCGGTGACTAGGGGGTGTTGAGTCCAGTTCACTGAGCAGGGAGTAGGCCTTGTCTATTACATATTTGGCTTATGGAGCGGTCTCTGAGCTTATTTCAAACCCTTGTTTTATTCATCACCCCACCTCACCTTTCCCGTTAAGCAGCGATAGTGTGTCTTCTAAAGGTGTGACTCTGTTCTGTTTTGTAATTCAGTTCAAGTGTAGCAATTTTGACATTCCCTCTATAAGCGATATCTTAGGATAAGTGTCTTTTTCTGTGTGACTTATTTCACTTAGAATCATCGTCGCTAAATCCACTCATCATGCTGCTAACTAGCCTTATGACATTGATTTCATGGCTGAGTGATATTCCATTGTGCCAAGTACCACCATTTGTTTATCCATTTTTCTCTTTCCTGGGATATTGAAGGTGTACCGAAGTGGAGTTTCTTGGAAACAGAGCAGCCGTAAAGTTTGGAGTGCCTGTGTCTTGTTGAGTTTTAGTTTTCCCGATTTATACGCCCATGAGTGGAAGTGCCCTATGCTCTCTAAGCTGTGTTTATTACTTGTTTCAGGACACACTGTACACTTCTCCAGAGTGCCTGTTGGCAATTTACATCCCGCCCATCAGCGTAGCAAGGCTCCCATGTCTCCATGGCCTGTCCTGCTTTTCTGGTTTTTACACTTTTTTCAGCATGGCCCTTTTGACCGAGGGCAAGCGAGACTTCTTTGTAGCGCTGATTTGCCCTTCCGGCTTGCTTGGTTGGCCAAAAAGGGCGTATGCCTTTTTTCCTGAATATATTCAGGAAAAAACGCATACACCCTTTTTGGCCAAGGGCATCATTGTCAACGTTTTGCCGCTTTTCATGTGCTTTAAAGGCGAGTCGAATCTACCTCCTGAAATCTGTTTCCTGCAAATCTGCCTTTCTTTCAAATCCTCTTCGTTGCCTTCCCTCAATATATTTGTGGACGAGAGTTCTCATTTATAACTCTGCACGTTTGTGAATTGCAGTGCCCCTGAGCTCCATTTGTCTACTTGCTTATTTGGGAGCTGGCCGCAAAAGCGCAGGATTGCTTCAGGCCCTATTTTGGTTCTGGGGGGCAGGCTGAGCCTGTGGTTCATTCTTCTTCCTGATGGGAAAATGGAGTGACCTGTGCCTGTCCCAAAACCTAGGGCTAGTCTCTCGTTTGTTCCCCGTCTTCCCGTTCATCCTCAGGACAAATTGCAACCTGTACGAAACAGGAGGTTAAATGTGCTGATTCTACAAGTAGGGAGATGGTTAGTCAAGCGGCTGGAATGGCGAACCCGAGCACAAGGACAGGAGAAATGAGGTGCGTTTTAGAAACATTTCCCGATCTCACGGCATACCATCTTTTGGGTTTCCCATGCATGTTTTGATGTAGGAAGATGCCCTTGTACCTGGAGATTTGAGACCCATGGGGTGGGTACCCCGCGGTGTTATTTTAAGTATCTGGGTTTGCTCACCCAACCTCACCAATACTCTCAGCCCCAAGAGTGTCCAGCCTTATGTCTCATCCAGCTGTGGGTCTAGATATGGTCAATCCAGGTTGCATCAGAGACCCTGAACGGATTTTGTAAGAATTTCTCTCTCTTTCACTGTCTTTGTTTTGTGGGTTTTTTTAAAGTAATTTATGTTTAGAATGGGTCTTGGCTGCTTTTCCCTGCTGTGTTTATGCTGCTTTACACCCTCTTGATTCACTTGCAGAGAGATATCAATACATAGGTTTTCAGATTCTTACTAGTCAGATATATTCTTGTGTGGTGAATAGGGGGTTTTGAGTCCAGTTCACTGAGCAGGGAGTAGGCCTTTTCTATTACATATTTGGCTTATGGAGCGGTCTCTGAGCTTATTTCAAACCCTTGTTTTATGCATCACCCCACCTCACCTTTCCCGTTAAGCAGCCATAGTGTGTCTTCTAAAGGTGTGACTCTGTTCTGTTTTGTAATTCAGTTCAAGTGTAGCGATTTTGACATTCCCTCTATAGGCGATATCTTAGGATAAGTGTCTTTTTCTGTGTGACTTATTTCACTTAGAATCATCGTTGCTAAATCCACTCATCATGCTGCTAACTAGCCTTATGACATTGATTTCATGGCTGAGTGATATTCCATTGTGCCAAGTAGCACCATTTGTTTATCCATTTTTCTCTTTCCTGGGATATTAAAGGTGTACCGAAGTGGAGGTTCTTGGAAACAGAGCAGCCGTAAAGTTTGGGGTGCCTGTGTCTTGTTGATTTTTAGTTTTCCCAATTTATACGCCCATGAGTGGAAGTGCCCTATGCTCTCTAAGCTGTGTTTATTACTTGTTTCAGGACACACCGTACACTTCTCCAGAGTGCCTGTTGGCAATTTACATCCCGCCCATCAGCGTAGCAAGGCTCCCATGTCTCCATGGCCTGTCCTGCTTTTCTGGTTTTTACACTTTTTTCAGCATGGCCCTTTTGACCGAGGGCAAGCAAGACTTCTTTGTAGCGCTGATTTGCACTTCCGGCTTGCTTGGTTGGCCAAAAAGGGCGTATGCGTTTTTTCCTGAATATATTCAGGAAAAAACGCATACGCCCTTTTTGGCCAAGGGCATCATTGTCAACGTTTTGCCGCTTTTCATGTGCTTTAAAGGCGAGTCGAATCTACCTCCTGAAATCTGTTTCCTGCAAATCTGCCTTGCTTTCAAATCCTCTTCGTTGCCTTCCCTCAATATATTTGTGGACGAGAGTTCTCATTTATAACTCTGCACGTTTGTGAATTGCAGTGCCCCTGAGCTCCATTTGTCTACTCGCTTTTTTGGGAGCTGGCCGCAAAAGCGCAGGATTGCTTCAGACCCTATTTTGGTTCTGGCGGGCAGGCTGAGCCTGTGGTTCATTCTTCTTCCTGATGGGAAAATGGAGTGACCTGTGCCTGTCCCAACACCTAGGGCTAGTCTCTCGTTGGTTCCCCGTCTTCCCGTTCATCCTCAGGACAAATTGCAACCTGGACGAAACAGGAGGTTAAAGGTGCTGATTCTCCAAGTAGGGAGATGGTTAGTCAAGCGGCTGGAATGGCGAACCCGAGCACAAGGACAGGAGAAATGAGGTGCGTTTTAGAAACATTTCCCGATCTCACGGCATACCATCTTCTGGGTTTCCCATGCATGTTTTGATGTAGGAAGATGCCCTTGTACCTGGAGATTTGAGACCCATGGGGTGTGTACCCCGCGGTGTTATTTTAAGTATCTGGGTTTGCTCACCCAACCTCACCAATCCTCTCAGCCCCAAGAGTGTCCAGCCTTATGTCTCATCCAGCTGTGGGTCTAGATATGGTCAATCCAGGTTGCATCAGAGACCCTGAACGGATTTTGTAAGAATTTCTCTCTCTTTCACTGTGTTTGTTTTGTGGGTTTTTTAAAGTAATTTATGTTTAGAATGGGTCTTGGCTGCTTTTCCCTGCTGTGTTTATGCCGCTTTACACCCTCTTGATTCACTTGCAGAAAGATATCGATACATAGGTTTTCAGATTCTTACTAGTCAGATATATTCTTGTGTGGTGACTAGGGGGTGTTGAGTCCAGTTCACTGAGCAGGGAGTAGGCCTTGTCTATTACATATTTGGCTTATGGAGCGGTCTCTGAGCTTATTTCAAACCCTTGTTTTATGCATCACCCCACCTCACCTTTCCCGTTAAGCAGCCATAGTGTGTCTTCTAAAGGTGTGACTCTGTTCTGTTTTGTAATTCAGTTCAAGTGTAGCGATTTTGACATTCCCTCTAGAAGCGCTATCTTAGGACAAGGGCCTTTTTCTGTGTGACTTATTTCACTTAGAATCATCGTCGCTATATCCACTCATCATGCTGCTAACTAGCCTTATGACATTGATTTCATGGCTGAGTGATATTCCATTGTGCCAAGTACCACCATTTGTTTATCCATTTTTCTCTTTCCTGGGATATTGAAGGTGTACCGAAGTGGAGGTTCTTGGAAACAGAGCAGCCGTAAAGTTTGGGGTGCCTGTGTCTTGTTGAGTTTTAGTTTTCCCGATTTATACGCCCATGAGTGGAAGTGCCCTATGCTCTCTAAGCTGTGTTTATTACTTGTTTCAGGACACACCGTACACTACTCCAGAGTGCCTGTTGGCAATTTACATCCCGCCCATCAGCGTAGCAAGGCTCCCATGTCTCCATGGCCTGTCCTGCTTTTCTGGTTTTTACACTTTCTTCAGCATGGCCCTTTTGACTAAGGGCAAGCGAGACTTCTTTGTAGCGCTGATTTGCCCTTCCGGCTTGCTTGGTTGGACAAAAAGGGCGTATGCGTTTTTTCCTGAATATATTCAGGAAAAAACGCATACGCCCTTTTTGGCCAAGGGCATCATTGTCAACGTTTTGCCGCTTTTCATGTGCTTTAAAGGCGAGTCGAATCTACCTCGTGAAATCTGTTTCCTGCAAATCTGCCTTGCTTTCAAATCCTCTTCGTTGCCTTCCCTCAATATATTTGTGGACGAGAGTTCTCATTTATAACTCTGCACGTTTGTGAATTGCAGTGCCCCTGAGCTCCATTTGTCTACTCGCTTTTTTGGGAGCTGGCCGCAAAAGCGCAGGATTGCTTCAGGCCCTATTTTGGTTCTGGGGGGCAGGCGGAGCCTGTGGTTCATTCTTCTTCCTGATGGGAAAATGGAGTGACCTGTGCCTGTCCCAACACCTAGGGCTAGTCTCTCGTTCGTTCCCCGTCTTCCCGTTCATCCTCAGGACAAATTACAACCTGTACGAAACAGGAGGTTAAAGGTGCTGATTCTCCAAGTAGGGAGATGTTTAGTCAAGCGGCTGGACTGGCGAACCCGAGCACAAGGAGAGGAGAAATGAGGTGCGTTTTAGAAACCTTTCCCGATCTCATGGCATACCATCTTCTGTGTTTCCCATGCATGTTTTGATGTAGGAAGATGCCCTTGTACCTGGAGATTTGAGACCCATTGGGTGGGTACCCCGTGGAGTTACTTTAACGCATCTGCGTTTGCTCACCCAACCTTACCAATCCTCTCAGCCCCAAGAGTGTCCAGCCTTATGTCTCATCCAGCTGTGGGTCTAGATATGGTCGAACCAGGTGGCATCAGAGCCCCTGAACTGATTTTGTAAGAATTTCTCTCTCTTTCACTGTCTTTGTTTTGTGGGTTTTTTTAAGTAATTTATGTTTAGAATGGGGCTGGCTGCTTTTCCCTGCTATGTTGATGCCGCTTTACACCCTCTTGATTCACTTGCAGAGAGATATCGATACATAGGTTTTCAGATTCTTATTGTCAGATATATTCTTGTGCGGTGACTAGGGGGTGTTGAGTCCAGTTCACTGAGCAGGGAGTAGGCCTTGTCTATTACATATTTGGCTTATGGAGCGGTCTCTGAGCTAATTTCAAACCCTTGTTTTATGCATCACCCCACCTCACCTTTCCCGTTAAGCAGCCATAGTGTGTCTTCTAAAGGTGTGACTCTGTTCTGTTTTGTAATTCAGTTCAAGTGTAGCGATTTTGACATTCCCTCTATAAGCGATATCTTAGGATAAGTGTCTTTTTCTGTGTGACTTATTTCACTTAGAATCATCGTCGCTAAATCCACTCATCATGCTGCTAACTAGCCTTATGACATTGATTTCATGGCTGAGTGATATTCCATTGTGCCAAGTACCACCATTTGTTTATCCATTTTTCTCTTTCCTGGGATATTGAAGGTGTACCGAAGTGGAGGTTCTTGGAAACAGAGCAGCCGTAAAGTTTGGGGTGCCTGTGTCTTGTTGAGTTTTAGTTTTCCCGATTTATACGCCCATGAGTGGAAGTGCCCTATGCTCTCTAAGCTGTGTTTATTACTTGTTTCAGGACAAACCATACACTTCTCCAGAGTGCCTGTTGGCAATTTACATCCCGCCCATCAGCGTAGCAAGGCTCCCATGTCTCCATGGCCTGTCCTGCTTTTCTGGTTTTTACACTTTCTTCAGCATGGCCCTTTTGACCAAGGGCAAGCGAGACTTCTTTGTAGCGCTGATTTGCCCTTCCGGGTTGCTTGGTTGGCCAAAAAGGGCGTATGCGTTTTTTCCTGAATATATTCAGGAAAAAACGCATACGCCCTTTTTGGCCAAGGGCATCATTGTCAACGTTTTGCCGCTTTTCATGTGCTTTAAAGGCGAGTCGAATCTACCTCCTGAAATCTGTTTCCTGCAAATCTGCCTTGCTTTCAAATCCTCTTCGTTGCCTTCCCTCAATATATTTGTGGACGAGAGTTCTCATTTATAACTCTGCACGTTTGTGAATTGCAGTGCCCCTGAGCTCCATTTGTCTACTTGCTGTTTTGGGAGCTGGCCGCAAAAGCGCAGGATTGCTTCAGGCCCTATTTTGGTTCTGGGGGGCAGGCTGAGCCTGTGGTTCATTCTTCTTCCTGATGGGAAAATGGAGTGACCTGTGCCTGTCCCAACACCTAGGGCTAGTCTCTCGTTGGTTCTCCGTCTTCCCGTTCATCCTCAGCACAAATTGCAACCTGGACGAAACAGGAGGTTAAAGGTGCTGATTCTCCAAGTAGGGAGATGGTTAGTCAAGCGGCTGGAATGGCGAACCCGAGCACAAGGACAGGAGAAATGAGGTGCGTTTTAGAAACATTTCCCGATCTCACGGCATACCATCTTCTGGGTTTCCCATGCATGTTTTGATGTAGGAAGATGCCCTTGTACCTGGAGATTTGAGACCCATGGGGTGTGTACCCCGCGGTGTTATTTTAAGTATCTGGGTTTGCTCACCCAACCTCACCAATCCTCTCAGCCCCAAGAGTGTCCAGCCTTATGTCTCATCCAGCTGTGGGTCTAGATATGGTCAATCCAGGTTGCATCAGAGACCCTGAACGGATTTTGTAAGAATTTCTCTCTCTTTCACTGTCTTTGTTTTGTGGGATTTTTAAAGTAATTTATGTTTAGAATGGGTCTTGGCTGCTTTTCCCTGCTGTGTTTATGCCGCTTTACACACTCTTGATTCAATTGCAGAGAGATATCGATACATAGGTTTTCAGATTCTTACTAGTCAGATATATTCTTGTGCGGTGACTAGGGGGTGTTGAGTCCAGTTCACTGAGCAGGGAGTAGGCCATGTCTATTACATATTTGGCTTATGGAGCTGTCTCTGAGCTAATTTCAAACCCTTGTTTTATGCATCACCCCACCTCACCTTTCCGATAAGCAGCCATAGTGTGTCTTCTAAAGGTGTGACTCTGTTCTGTTTTGTAATTCAGTTCAAGTGCAGCGATTTTGACATTCCCTCTATAAGCGATATCTTAGGATAAGTGTCTTTTTCTGTGTGACTTGTTTCACTTAGAATCATTGTCGCTAAATCCACTCATCATGCTGCTAACTAGCCTTATGACATTGATTTCATGGCTGAGTGATATTCCATTGTGCCAAGTAGCACCATTTGTTTATCCATTTTTCTCTTTCCTGGGATATTGAAGGTGTACCGAAGTGGAGGTTCTTGGCAACAGAGCAGCCGTAAAGTTTGGGGTGCCTGTGTCTTGTTGATTTTTAGTTTTCCCAATTTATACGCCCATAAGTGGAAGTGCCCTATGCTCTCTAAGCTGTGTTTATTACTTGTTTCAGGACACACCGTACACTTCTCCAGAGTGCCTGTTGGCAATTTACATCCCACCCATCAGCGTAGCAAGGCTCCCATGTCTCCATGGCCTGTCCTGCTTTTCTGGTTTTTACACTTTTTTCAGCATGGCCCTTTTGACCGAGGGCAAGCGAGACTTCTTTGTAGCGCTGATTTGCCCTTCCGGCTTGCTTGGTTGGCCAAAAAGGGCGTATGCGTTTTTTCCTGAATATATTCAGGAAAAAACGCATACGCCCTTTTTGGCCAAGGGCATCATTGTCAACGTTTTGCCGCTTTTCATGTGCTTTAAAGGCGAGTCGAATCTACCTCCTGAAATCTGTTTCCTGCAAATCTGCCTTGCTTTCAAATCCTCTTCGTTGCCTTCCCTCAATATATTTGTGGACGAGAGTTATCATTTATAACTCTGCAAGTTTCTGAATTGCAGTGCCCCTGAGCTCCATTTGTCTACTCGCTTTTTTGGGAGCTGGCCGCAAAAGCGCAGGATTGCTTCAGGCCCTATTTTGTTTCTGGGGGGCAGGCTGAGCCTGTGGTTCATTCTTCTTCCTGATGGGAAAATGGAGTGACCTGTGCCTGTCCCAACACCTAGGGCTAGTCTCTCGTTGGTTCCCCGTCTCCCCGTTCATCCTCAGGACAAATTGCAACCTGGACGAAACAGGAGGTTAAAGGTGCTGATTCTCCAAGTAGGGAGATGGTTAGTCAAGCGGCTGGAATGGCGAACCCGAGCACAAGGAGAGGAGAAATGAGGTGCGTTTTAGAAACCTTTCCCGATCTCACGGCATACCATCTTCTGGGTTTCACATGCATGTTTTCATGTAGGAAGATGCCCTTGTACCTGGAGATTTGAGACCCATGGGGTGGGTACCCCGCGGTATTACTTTAAAGTATCTGCGTTTGCTCACCCAACCTCACCAATCCTCTCAGCCCCAAGAGTGTCCAGCCATATGTCTCATCCAGCTGTGGGTCTAGATATGGTCAATCCAGGTTGCATCATAGACCCTGAACGGATTTTGTAAGAATTTCTCTCTCTTTCACTGTCTTTGTTTTGTTTGTTTTTTAAAGTAATTTATGTTTAGAATGGGGCTTTGCTGCTTTTCCCTGCTGTGTTTATGCCGCTTTACACCCTCTTGATTCACTTGCAGAGAGATATCGATACATAGGTTTTCAGATTCTTACTAGTCAGATATATTCTTGTGCGGTGACTAGGGGGTGTTGAGTCCAGTTCACTGAGCAGGGAGTAGGCCTTGTCTATTACATATTTGGCTTATGGAGCGGTCTCTGAGCTAATTTGAAACCCTTGTTTTATGCATCACCCCACCTCACCTTTCCCGTTAAGCAGCCATAGTGTGTCTTCTAATGGTGTGACTCTGTTCTGTTTTGTAATTCAGTTCAAGTGTAGCGATTTTGACATTCCCTCTATAAGCGATATCTTAGGATAAGTGTCTTTTTCTGTGTGACTTATTTCACTTAGAATCATCATCGCTAAATCCACTCATCATGCTGCTAACTAGCCTTATGACATTGATTTCATGGCTGAGTGATATTGCATTGAGCAAAGTACCACCATTTGTTTATCCATTTTTCTCTTTCCTTGGATATTGAAGGTGTACCGAAGTGGAGGTTCTTGGAAACAGAGCAGCCGTAAAGTTTGGGGTGCCTGTGTCTTGTTGATTTTTAGTTTTCCCAATTTATACGCCCATGAGTGGAAGTGCCCTATGCCCTCTAAGCTGTGTTTATTACTTGTTTCAGGACACACCGAACACTTCTCCAGAGTGCCTGTTGGCAATTTACATCCCGCCCATCAGCGTAGCAAGGCTCCCATGTCTCCATGGCCTGTCCTGCTTTTCTGGTTTTTAAACTTTCTTCAGCATGGCCCTTCTGACCGAGGGCAAGCGAGACTTCTTTGTAGCGCTGATTTGCCCTTCCGGCTTGCTTGGTTGGCCAAAAAGGGCGTATGCGTTTTTTCCTGAATATATTCAGGAAAAAACGCATACGCCCTTTTTGGCCAAGGGCCTCATTGTCAACGTTTTGCCGCTTTTCATGTGCTTTAAAGGCGAGTCGAATCTACCTCCTGAAATCTGTTTCCTGCAAATCTGCCTTGCTTTCAAATCCTCTTCGTTGCCTTCTCTCAATATATTTGTGGACGAGAGTTCTCATTTATAACTCTGCAAGTTTCTGAATTGCAGTGCCCCTGAGCTCCATTTGTCTACTCGCTTTTTTGGGAGCTGGCCGCAAAAGCGCAGGATTGCTTCAGGCCATATTTTGTTTCTGGGGGGCAGGCTGAGCCTGTGGTTCATTCTTCTTCCTGATGGGAAAATGGAGTGACCTGTGCCTGTCCCAACACCTAGGGCTAGTCTCTCGTTGGTTCCCCGTCTTCCCGTTCATCCTCAGGACAAATTGCAACCTGGACGAAACAGGAGGTTAAAGGTGCTGATTCTCCAAGTAGGGAGATGGTTAGTCAAGCGGCTGGAATGGCGAACCCGAGCACAAGAAGAGGAGAAATGAGATGCATTTTAGAAACCTTTCCCGATCTCACGGCATACAAACCTCTGGGTTTCCCATGCATGTTTTGATGTAGGAAGATGCCCTTATACCTGGAGATTTGAGACCCATGGGGTGGGTACCCCGCGGTATTACTTTAAAGTATCTGCGTTTGCTCACCCAACCTCACCAATCCTCTCAGCCCCAAGAGTGTCCAGCCATATGTCTCATCCAGCTGTGGGTCTAGATATGGTCAATCCAGGTTGCATCATAGACCCTGAACTGATTTTGTAAGAATTTCTCTCTCTTTCACTGTCTTTGTTTTGTTTGTTTTTTAAAGTAATTTATGTTTAGAATGGGGCTTTGCTGCTTTTCCCTGCTGTGTTTATGCCGCTTTACACCCTCTTGATTCACTTGCAGAGAGATATCGATACATAGGTTTTCAGATTCTTACTAGTCAGACATATTCTTGTGCGGTGACTAGGGGGTGTTGAGTCCAGTTCACTGAGCAGGGAGTAGGCCTTGTCTATTACATATTTGGCTTATGGAGCGGTCTCTGAGCTAATTTCAAACCCTTGTTTTATGCATCACCCCACCTCACCTTTCCCGTTAAGCAGCCATAGTGTGTCTTCTAAAGGTGTGACTCTGTTCTGTTTTGTAATTCAGTTCAAGTGTAGCGTTTTTGACATTCCCTCTATAAGCGATATCTTAGGATAAGTGTCTTTTTCTGTGTGACTTATTTCACTTAGAATCATCGTCGCTAAATCCACTCATCATGCTGCTAACTAGCCTTATGACATTGATTTCATGGCTGAGTGATATTGCATTGTGCCAAGTACCACCATTTGTTTATACATTTTTCTCTTTCCTGGGATATTGAAGGTGTACCGAAGTGGAGGTTCTTGGAAACACAGCAGCCGTAAAGTTTGGGGTGCCTGTGTCTTGTTGATTTTTAGTTTTCCCAATTTATACGCCCATGAGTGGAAGTGCCCTATGCTCTCTAAGCTGTGTTTATTACTTGTTTCAGGACACACCGAACACTTCTCCAGAGCGCCTGTTGGCAATTTACATCCCGCCCATCAGCGTAGCAAGGCTCCCATGTCTCCATGGCCTGTCCTGCTTTTCTGGTTTTTAAACTTTCTTCAGCATGGCCCTTCTGACCGAGGGCAAGCGAGACTTCTTTGTAGCGCTGATTTGCCCTTCCGGCTTGCTTGGTTGGCCAAAAAGGGGGTATGCGTTTTTTCCTGAATATATTCAGGAAAAAACGCATACGCCCTTTTTGGCCAAGGGCCTCATTGTCAACGTTTTGCCGCTTTTCATGTGCTTTAAAGGCGAGTCGAATCTACCTCCTGAAATCTGTTTCCTGCAAATCTGCCTTGCTTTCAAATCCTCTTCGTTGCCTTCTCTCAATATATTTGTGGACGAGAGTAATCATTTATAACTCTGCAAGTTTCTGAATTGCAGTGCCCCTGAGCTCCATTTGTCTACTCGCTTTTTTGGGAGCTGGCCGCAAAAGCGCAGGATTGTTTCAGGCCCTATTCGGCTTCCAGGGCGCAGGCGGAGACTGTGGTTCATTCTTCTTCCTGATGGGAAAATGGAGTGACCTGTGTCTGTCCCAACACCTAGGGTTTGTCTCTCGTTGGTTCCCCGTCTTCCCGTTCATCCTCAGGACAAATTACAACCTGTACGAAACAGGGGGTTAAAGGTGCTGATTCTCCAAGTAGGGAGATGGTTAGTCAAGCGGCTGGAATGGCGAATCCGAGCACAAGGAGAGGAGAAATGAGGTGCGTTTTAGAAACCTTTCCCGATCTCATGGCATACCATCTTCTGTGTTTCCCATGCATGTTTTGATGTAGGAAGATGCCCTTGTACCTGGAGATTTGAGACCCATTGGGTGGGTACTCCGTGGAGTTACTTTAAAGTATCTGCGTTTGCTCACCCAACCTCACCAATCCTCTC
Source organism: Eubalaena glacialis (assembly GCF_028564815.1). Classification (NCBI taxonomy): domain Eukaryota; kingdom Metazoa; phylum Chordata; class Mammalia; order Artiodactyla; family Balaenidae; genus Eubalaena; species Eubalaena glacialis. The sequence goes on along the minus strand of NW_026871371.1, from coordinate 46,558 downwards.
AGCCCCAAGAGTGTCCAGCCTTATGTCTCATCCAGCTGTGGGTCTAGATATGGTCGAACCAGGTGGCATCAGAGCCCCTGAACTGATTTTGTAAGAATTTCTCTCTCTTTCACTGTCTTTGTTTTGTGGGTTTTTTTAAGTAATTTATGTTTAAAATGGGGCTTGGCTGCTTTTCCCTGCTGTGTTTATTCCGCTTTACACCCTCTTGATTCACTTGCAGAGAGATATCGATACATAGGTTTTCACATTCTTACTAGTCATATATATTCTTGTGCGGTGACTAGGGGGTGTTGAGTCCAGTTCACTGAGCAGGGAGTAGGCCTTGTCTATTACATATTTGGCTTATGGAGCGGTCTCTGAGCTAATTTCAAACCCTTGTTTTATGCATCACCCCACCTCACCTTTCCCGTTAAGCAGCCATAGTGTGTCTTCTAAAGGTGTGACTCTGTTCTGTTTTGTAATTCAGTTCAAGTGTAGCGATTTTGACATTCCCTCTATAAGCGATATCTTAGGATAAGTGTCTTTTTCTGTGTGACTTATTTCACTTAGAATCATCGTACCTAAATCCACTCATCATGCTGCTAACTAGCCTTATGACATTGATTTCATGGCTGAGTGATATTGCATTGTGCCAAGTACCACCATTTCTTTATCCATTTTTCTCTTTCCTGGGATATTGAAGGTGTACCGAAGCGGAGGTTCTTGGAAACAGAGCAGCCGTAAACTTTAAGGTGCCTGTGTCTTGTTGATTTTTAGTTTTCCCAATTTATACGCCCATGAGTGGAAGTGCCCTATGCTCTCTACGCTGTGTTTATTACTTGTTTCAGGACACACCGTACTCTTCTCCAGAGTGCCTGTTGGCAAATTACATCCCGCCCATCAGCGTAGCAAGGCTCCCATGTCTCCATGGCCTGTCCTGCTTTTCTGGTTTTTACAATTTGTTCAGCATGGCCCTTTTGACCGAGGGCAAGCGAGACTTCTTTGTAGTGCTGATTTGCCCTTCCGGCTTGCTTGGTTGGCCAAAAAGGGCGTATGCGTTTCTTCCTGAATATATTCAGGAAAAAACGCATACGCCCTTTTTGGCCAAGGGCATCATTGTCAACGTTTTGCCGCTTTTCATGTGCTTTAAAGGCGAATCGAATCTACCTCGTGAAATCTGTTTCCTGCAAATCTGCCTTGCTTTCAAATCCTCTTCGTTGCCTTCCCTCAATATATTTGTGGACGAGAGTTCTCATTTATAACTCTGCACGTTTGTGAATTGCAGTGCCCCTGAGCTCCATTTGTCTCCTCGCTTTTTTGGGAGCTGGCCGCAAAAGCGCAGGATTGCTTCAGGCCCTATTTTGGTTCTGGGGGGCAGGCTGAGCCTGTGGTTCATTCTTCTTCGTGATGGGAAAATGGAGTGACCTATGCCTGTCCCAACACCTAGGGCTCGTCTCTCGTTGGTTCCGCGTCTTCCCGTTCATCCTCAGGACAAATTGCAACCTGTACAATCAGGAGGTTAAAGGTGCTGATTCTCCAAATAGGGAGATGGTTAGTCAAGCAGCTGGAATGGTGAACCCGAGCACAATGAGAGGAGAAATGAGGTGCGTTTTAGAAACCTTTCCCGATCTCATGGCATACCATCTTCTGGGTTTCCCATGCATGTTTTGATGTAGGAAGATGCCCTTGTACCTGGAGATTTGAGACCCATGGTGTGTATTCCCCGCAGTGTTACTTTAAAGTATCTGCGTTTGCTCACCCAACCTCACCAATCCTCTCAGCCCCAAGAGTGTCCAGCCTTCTGTCTCATCCAGCTGTGGGTCTAGATATGGTCAATCCAGGTTGCATCATTGACCCTGAACGGATTTTGTAAGAATTTCTCTCTCTTTCACTGTCTTTGTTTTGTGGGTTTTTTAAAGTAATTTATGTTTAGAATCGGGCTTGGCTGCTTTTCCCTGCTGTGTTGATGCCGCTTTACACCCTCTTGATTCACTTGCAGAGAGATATCGATACATAGGTTTTCAGATTCTTACTAGTCAGATATATTCTTGTGTGCTGACTAGGGTGTGTTGAGTCCAGTTCACTGAGCAGGGAGTAGGCCTTGTCTATTACATATTTGGCTTATGGAGCGGTCTCTGAGCTAATTTCAAACCCTTGTTTTATGCATCACCCCACCTCACCTTTCCCGTTAAGCAGCCATAGTGTGTCTTCTAAAGCTGTGACTCTGTTCTGTTTTGTAATTCAGTTCAAGTGTAGCGATTTTGACATTCCCTCTATAAGCGATATCTTAGGATAAGTGTCTTTTTCTGTGTGACTTATTTCACTTAGAATCATCGTATCTAAATCCACTCATCATGCTGCTAACTAGCCTTATGACATTGATTCATGGCTGAGTGATATTCCATTGTACCAAGTACTACCATTTCTTTATCCATTTTTCTCTTTCCTGGGATATTGAAGGTGTACCGAAGCGGAGGTTCTTGGAAACAGAGCAGCCGTAAACTTTAGGGTGCCTGTGTCTTGTTGATTTTTAGTTTTCCCAATTTATACGCCCATGAGTGGAAGTGCCCTATGCTCTCTACGCTGTGTTTATTACTTGTTTCAGGACACACCGTACTCTTCTACAGAGTGCCTGTTGGCAATTTACATCCCGCCCATCAGCGTAGCAAGGCTCCCATGTCTCCATGGCCTGTCCTGCTTTTCTGGTTTTTACACTTTGTTCAGCATGGCCCTTTTGACCGAGGGCAAGCGAGACTTCTTTGTAGCGCTGATTTTCCCTTCCGTCTTGCTTGGTTGGCCAAAAAGGGCTTATGCGTTTTTTCCTGAATATATTCAGGAAAAAACGCATAAGCCCTTTTTGGCCAAGGGCATCATTGTCAACGTTTTGCCGCTTTTCATGTGCTTTAACGGCGAGTCGAATCTACCTCCTGAAATCTGTTTCCTGCAAATCTGCCTTGCTTTCAAATCCTCTTCGTTGCCTTCCCTCAATATATTTGTGGACGAGAGTTCTCATTTATAACTCTGCACGTTTGTGAATTGCAGTGCCCCTGAGCTCCATTTGTCTCCTCGCTTTTTTGGGAGCTGGCCGCAAAAGCGCAGGATTGCTTCAGGCCCTATTTTGGTTCTCGGGGGTAGGCTGAGCCTGTGGTTCATTCTTCTTCCTGATGGGAAAATGGAGTGACCTGTGCCTGTCCCAACACCTAGGGCTAGTCTCTCGTTGGTTCCCCGTCTTCCCGTTCATCCTCAGGACAAATTGCAACCTGGACGAAACAGGAGGTTAAAGGTGCTGATTCTCCAAGTAGAGAGATGGTTGGTCAAGCGGCTGGAATGGTGAACCCGAGCACAAGGAGAGGAGAAATGAGGTGCGTTTTAGAAACCTTTCCCGATCTCACGGCATACCATCTTCTGGGTTTCCCATGCATGTTTTGATGTAGGAAGATGCCCTTGTACCTGGAGATTTGAGACCCATGGGGTGTCTTCCCCGCAGTGTTACTTTAAAGTATCTGCGTTTGCTCACCCAACCTCACCAATCCTCTCAGCCCCAAGAGTGTCCAGCCTTATGTCTCATCCAGCTGTGGGTCTAGATATGGTCAATCCAGGTTGCATCAGAGACCCTGAACGGATTTTGTAAGAATTTCTCTCTCTTTCACTGTCTTTGTTTTGTGGGTTTTTTAAAGTAATTTATGTTTAGAATCGGGCTTGGCTGCTTTTCCCTGCTGTGTTGATGCCGCTTTACACCCTCTTGATTCACTTGCAGAGAGATATCGATACATAGGTTTTCAGATTCTTACTAGTCAGATATATTCTTGTGTGGTGTCTAGGGTGTGTTGAGTCCAGTTCACTGAGCAGGGAGTAGGCCTTGTCTATTACATATTTGGCTTATGGAGCGGTCTCTGAGCTAATTTCAAACCCTTGTTTTATGCATCACCCCACCTCACCTTTCCCGTTAAGCAGCCATAGTGTGTCTTCTAAAGGTGTGACTCTGTTCTGTTTTGTAATTCAGTTCAAGTGTAGCGATTTTCACATTCCCTCTATAAGCGATATCTTAGGATAAGTGTCTTTTTCTGTGTGACTTATTTCACTTAGAATCATCGTCGCTAAATCCACTCATCATGCTGCTAACTAGCCTTATGACATTGATTTCATGGCTGAGTGATATTCCATTGTGCCAAGTACCACCATTTGTTTATCCATTTTTCTCTTTCCTGGGATATTGAAGGTGTACCGAAGCGGAGGTTCTTGGAAACAGAGCAGCCGTAAAGTTTGGGGTGCCTGTGTCTTGTTGATTTTTAGTTTTCCCAATTTATACGCCCATGAGTGGAAGTGCCCTATGCTCTCTAAGCTGTGTTTATTACTTGTTTCAGGACACACCGTACACTTCTCCAGAGTGCCTGTTGGCAATTTACATCCCGCCCATCAGCGTAGCAAGGCTCCCATGTCTCCATGGCCTGTCCTGCTTTTCTGGTTTTTACACTTTTTTCAGCATGGCCCTTTTGACCGAGGGCAAGCGAGACTTCTTTGTAGCGCTGATTTGCCCTTCGGGCTTGCTTGGTTGGCCAAAAAGGGCGTATGCGTTTTTTCCTGAATATATTCAGGAAAAAACGCATACGCCCTTTTTGGCCAAGGGCATCATTGTCAACGTTTTGCCACTTTTCATGTGCTTTAAAGGCGAGTCGAATCTACCTCCTGAAATCTGTTTCCTGCAAATCTGCCTTGCTTTCAAATCCTCTTCGTTGCCTTCCCTCAATATTTTTGTGGACGAGAGTTCTCATTTATAACTCTGCACGTTTGTGAATTGCAGTGCCCCTGAGCTCCATTTGTCTACTCGCTTTTTTGGGAGCTGGCCGCAAAAGCGCAGGATTGTTTCAAGCCCTATTCGGCTTCCAGGGGGCAGGCGGAGCCTGTGGTTCATTCTTCTTCCTGATGGGAAAATGGAGTGACCTGTGTCTGTCCCAACACCTAGGGTTTGTCTCTCGTTGGTTCCCCGTCTTCCCGTTCATCCTCAGGACAAATTACAACCTGTACGAAACAGGAGGTTAAAGGTGCTGATTCTCCAAGTAGGGAGATGGTTAGTCAAGTGGCTGGAATGGCGAACCCGAGCACAAGGAGAGGAGAAATGAGGTGCGTTTTAGAAACCTTTCCCGATCTCATGGCATACCATCTTCTGTGTTTCCCATGCATGTTTTGATGTAGGAAGATGCCCTTGTACCTGGAGATTTGAGACCCATGGGGTGGGTACCCCGTGGAGTTACTTTAAAGTATCTGCGTTTGCTCATCCAACCTCACCAATCCTCTCAGCCCCAAGAGTGTCCAGCTTTATGTCTCATCCAGCTGTGGGTCTAGATATGGTCGAACCAGGTGGCATCAGAGTCCCTGAACTGATTTTGTAAGAATTTCTCTCTCTTTCACTGTCTTTGTTTTCTGGGTTTTTTTAAGTAATTTATGTTTAGAATGGGGCTTTGCTGCTTTTCCCTGCTGTGTTTATGCCGCTTTACACCCTCTTGATTCACTTGCAGAGAGATATCGATACATAGGTTTTCAGATTCTTACTAGTCAGATATATTCTTGTGCGGTGACTAGGGGGTGTTGAGTCCAGTTCACTGAGCAGGGAGTAGGCCTTGTCTATTACATATTTGGCTTATGGAGCGGTCTCTGAGCTAATTTCAAATCCTTGTTTTATGCATCACCCCACCTCACCTTTCCCGTTAAGCAGCCATAGTGTGTCTTCTAAAGGTGTGACTCTGTTCTGTTTTGTAATTCAGTTCAAGTGTAGCGATTTTGACATTCCCTCTATAAGCGATATCTTAGGATAAGTGTCTTTTTCTGTGTGACTTATTTCACTTAGAATCATCGTACCTAAATCCACTCATCATGCTGCTAACTAGCCTTATGACATTGATTTCATGGCTGAGTGATATTCCATTGTGCCAAGTACCACCATTTGTTTATCCATTTTTCTCTTTCCTGGGATATTGAAGGTGTACCAAAGTGGAGGTTCTTGGAAACAGAGCAGCCGTAAAGTTTGGGGTGCCTGTGTCTTGTTGATTTTTAGTTTTCCCAATTTATACGCCCATGAGTGGAAGTGCCCTATGCTCTCTAAGCTGTGTTTATTACTTGTTTCAGGACACACCGTACACTTCTCCAGAGTGCCTGTTGGCAATTTACATCCCGCCCATCAGCGTAGCAAGGCTCCCATGTCTCCATGGCCTGTCCTGCTTTTCTGGTTTTTACACTTTTTTCAGCATGGCCCTTTTTACCGAGGGCAAGCAAGACTTCTTTGTAGCGCTGATTTGCCCTTCCGGCTTGCTTGGTTGGCCAAAAAGGGCGTATACGTTTTTTCCTGAATATATTCAGGAAAAAACGCATACGCCCTTTTTGGCCAAGGGCATCATTGTCAACGTTTTGCCGCTTTTCATGTGCTTTAAATGCGAGTCGAATCTACCTCCTGAAATCTGTTTCCTGCAAATCTGCCTTGCTTTCAAATCCTCTTCGTTGCCTTCCCTCAATATATTTGTGGACGAGAGTTCTCATTTATAACTCTGCACGTTTGTGAATTGCAGTGCCCCTGAGCTCCATTTGTCTACTCGCTTTTTTGGGAGCTGGCCGCAAAAGCGCAGGATTGTTTCAGGCCCTATTTTGGTTCTGGGGGGCAGGCTGAGCCTGTGGTTCATTCTTCTTCCTGATGGGAAAATGGAGTGACCTGTGCCTGTCCCAACACCTAGGGCTAGTCTCTCGTTGGTTCCCCGTCTTCCCGTTCATCCTCAGGACAAATTGCAACCTGGACGAAACAGGAGGTTAAAGGTGCTGATTCTCCAAGTAGGGAGATGGTTAGTCAAGTGGCTGGAATGGCGAACCCACGCACAAGGAGAGGAGAAATGAGGTGCGTTTTAGAAACCTTTCCCGATCTCATGGCATACCATCTTCTGTGTTTCCCATGCATGTTTTGATGTAGGAAGATGCCCTTGTACCTGGAGATTTGAGACCCATGGGGTGGGTACCCCGTGGAGTTACTTTAAAGTATCTGCGTTTGCTCACCCAACCTCACCAATCCTCTCAGCCCCAAGAGTGTCCAGCCTTATGTCTCATCCAGCTGTGGGTCTAGATATGGTCGAACCAGGTGGCATCAGAGCCCCTGAACTGATTTTGTAAGAATTTCTCTCTCTTTCACTGTCTTTGTTTTGTGGGTTTTTTTAAGTAATTTATGTTTAGAATGGGGCTTTGCTGCTTTTCCCTGCTGTGTTTATGCCGCTTTACACCCTCTTGATTCACTTGCAGAGAGATATCGATACATAGGTTTTCAGATTCTTACTAGTCAGATATATTCTTGTGCGGTGACTAGGGGGTGTTGAGTCCAGTTCACTGAGCAGGGAGTAGGCCTTGTCTATTACATATTTGGCTTATGGAGCGGTCTCTGAGCTAATTTCAAACCCTTGTTTTATGCATCACCCCACCTCACCTTTCCCGTTAAGCAGCCATAGTGTGTCTTCTAAAGGTGTGACTCTGTTCTGTTTTGTAATTCAGTTCAAGTGTAGCGATTTTGACATTCCCTCTATAAGCGATATCTTAGGATAAGTGTCTTTTTCTGTGTGACTTATTTCACTTAGAATCATCGTCGCTAAATCCACTCATCATGCTGCTAACTAGCCTTATGACATTGATTTCATGGCTGAGTGATATTCCATTGTGCCAAGTACCACCATTTGTTTATCCATTTTTCTCTTTCCTGGGATATTGAAGGTGTACCGAAGCGGAGGTTCTTGGAAACAGAGCAGCCGTAAAGTTTGGGGTGCCTGTGTCTTGTTGATTTTTAGTTTTCCCAATTTATACGCCCATGAGTGGAAGTGCCCTATGCTCTCTAAGCTGTGTTTATTACTTGTTTCAGGACACACCGTACACTTCTCCAGAGTGCCTGTTGGCAATTTACATCCCGCCCATCAGCGTAGCAAGGCTCCCATGTCTCCATGGCCTGTCCTGCTTTTCTGGTTTTTACACTTTTTTCAGCATGGCCCTTTTGACCGAGGGCAAGCGAGACTTCTTTGTAGCGCTGATTTGCCCTTCCGGCTTGCTTGGTTGGCCAAAAAGGGCGTATGCGTTTTTTCCTGAATATATTCAGGAAAAAACGCATACGCCCTTTTTGGCCAAGGGCATCATTGTCAACGTTTTGCCGCTTTTCATGTGCTTTAAAGGCGAGTCGAATCTACCTCCTGAAATCTGTTTCCTGCAAATCTGCCTTGCTTTCAAATCCTCTTCGTTGCCTTCCCTCAATATATTTGTGGATGAGAGTTCTCATTTATAACTCTGCACGTTTGTGAATTGCAGTGCCCCTGAGCTCCATTTGTCTACTCGCTTTTTTGGGAGCTGGCCGCAAAAGCGCAGGATTGTTTCAGGCCCTATTCGGCTTCCAGGGGGCAGGCTGAGCCTGTGGTTCATTCTTCTTCCTGATGGGAAAATGGAGTGACCTGTGTCTGTCCCAACACCTAGGGTTTGTCTCTCGTTGGTTCCCCGTCTTCCCGTTCATCCTCAGGACAAATTACAACCTGTACGAAACAGGATGTTAAAGGTGCTGATTCTCCAAGTAGGGAGATGGTTAGTCAAGTGTCTGGAATGGCGAACCCGAGCACAAGGAGAGGAGAAATGAGGTGCGTTTTAGAAACCTTTCCCGATCTCATGGCATACCATCTTCTGGGTTTCCCATGCATGTTTTGATGTAGGAAGATGCCCTTGTACCTGGAGATTTGAGACCCATGGGGTGGGTACCCCGTGGAGTTACTTTAAAGTATCTGCGTTTGCTCACCCAACCTCACCAATCCTCTCAGCCCCAAGAGTGTCCAGCCTTATGTCTCATCCAGCTGTGGGTCTAGATATGGTCAAACCAGGTGGCATCAGAGCCCCTGAACTGATTTTGTAAGAATTTCTCTCTCTTTCACTGTCTTTGTTTTGTGGGATTTTTAAAATAATTTATGGTTAGAATGGGGCTTTGCTGCTTTTCCCTGCTGTGTTTATGCCGCTTTACACCCTCTTGATTCACTTGCAGAGAGATATCGATACATAGGTTTTCAGATTCTTACTAGTCAGATATATTCTTGTGCGGTGACTAGGGGGTGTTGAGTCCAGTTCACTGAGCAGGGAGTAGGCCTTGTCTATTACATATTTGGCTTATGGAGCGGTCTCTGAGCTAATTTCAAACCCTTGTTTTATGCATCACCCCACCTCACCTTTCCCGTTAAGCAGCCATAGTGTGTCTTCTAAAGGTGTGACTCTGTTCTGTTTTGTAATTCAGTTCAAGTGTAGTGATTTTGACATTCCCTCTATAAGCGATATCTTAGGATAAGTGTCTTTTTCTGTGTGACTTATTTCACTTAGAATCATCGTCGCTAAATCCACTCATCATGCTGCTAACTAGCCTTATGACATTGATTTCATGGCTGAGTGATATTCCATTGTGCCAAGTACCACCATTTGTTTATCCATTTTTCTCTTTCCTGGGATATTGAAGGTGTACCGAAGTGGAGGTTCTTGGAAACAGAGCAGCCGTAAAGTTTGGGGTGCCTGTGTCTCGTTGATTTTTAGTTTTCCCAATTTATACGCCCATGAGTGGAAGTGCCCTATGCTCTCTAAGCTGTGTTTATTACTTGTTTCAGGACACACCGTACACTTCTCCAGAGTGCCTGTTGGCAATTTACATCCCGCCCATCAGCGTAGAAAGGCTCCCATGTCTCCATGGCCTGTCCTGCTTTTCTGGTTTTTACACTTTTTTCAGCATGGCCCTTTTGACCGAGGGCAAGCAAGACTTCTTTGTAGCGCTGATTTGCCCTTCCGGGTTGCTTGGTTGGCCAAAAAGGGCGTATGCGTTTTTTCCTGAATATATTCAGGAAAAAACGCATACGCCCTTTTTGGCCAAGGGCATCATTGTCAACGTTTTGCCGCTTTTCATGTGCTTTAAATGCGAGTCGAATCTACCTCCTGAAATCTGTTTCCTGCAAATCTGCCTTGCTTTCAAATCCTCTTCGTTGCCTTCCCTCAATATATTTGTGGACGAGAGTTCTCATTTATAACTCTGCACGTTTGTGAATTGCAGTGCCCCTGAGCTCCATTTGTCTACTCGCTTTTTTGGGAGCTGGCCGCAAAAGCGCAGGATTGTTTCAGGCCCTATTTTGGTTCTGGGGGGCAGGCTGAGCCTGTGGTTCATTCTTCTTCCTGATGGGAAAATGGAGTGACCTGTGCCTGTCCCAACACCTAGGGCTAGTCTCTCGTTGGTTCCCCGTCTTCCCGTTCATCCTCAGGACAAATTGCAACCTGTACGAAACAGGATGTTAAAGGTGCTGATTCTCCAAGTAGGGAGATGTTTAGTCAAGCGGCTAGAATGGTGAACCCGAGCACAAGGAGAGGAGAAATGAGGTGCGTTTTAGAAGCCTTTCCCGATCTCACGGCATACAAACCTCTGGGTTTCCCATGCATGTTTTGATGTAGGAAGATGCCCTTGTACCTGGAGATTTGAGACCCATGGGGTGGGTACCCCGCGGTATTACTTTAAAGTATCTGCGTTTGCTCACCCAACCTCACCAATCCTCTCAGCCCCAAGAGTGTCCAGCCTTATGTCTCATCCAGCTGTGGGTCTAGATATGGTCAATCCAGGTTGCATCATAGACCCTGAACTGATTTTGTAAGAAATTCTCTCTCTTTCACTGTCTTTGTTTTGTGGGTTTTTTTAAGTAATTTATGTTTAGAATGGGGCTTTGCTGCTTTTCCCTGCTGTGTTTATGCCGCTTTACACCCTCTTGATTCACTTGCAGAGAGATATCGATACATAGGTTTTCAGATTCTTACTAGTCAGATATATTCTTGTGCGGTGACTAGGGGGTGTTGAGTCCAGTTCACTGAGCAGGGAGTAGGCCTTGTCTATTACATATTTGGCTTATGGAGCGGACTCTGAGCTAATTTCATACCCTTGTTTTATGCATCACCCCACCTCACCTTTCCCGTTAAGCAGCCATAGTGTGTCTTCTAAAGGTGTGACTCTGTTCTGTTTTGTAATTCAGTTCAAGTGTAGCGATTTTGACATTCCCTCTATAAGCGATATCTTAGGATAAGTGTCTTTTTCTGTGTGACTTATTTCACTTAGAATCATCGTCGCTAAATCCACTCATCATGCTGCTAACTAGCCTTATGACATTGATTTCATGGCTGAGTGATATTCCATTGTGCCAAGTACCACCATTTGTTTATCCATTTTTCTCTTTCCTGGGATATTGAAGGTGTACCGAAGCGGAGGTTCTTGGAAACAGAGCAGCCGTAAAGTTTGGGGTGCCTGTGTCTTGTTGATTTTTAGTTTTGCCAATTTATACGCCCATGAGTGGAAGTGCCCTATGCTCTCTAAGCTGTGTTTATTACTTGTTTCAGGACACACCGTACACTTCTCCAGAGTGCCTGTTGGCAATTTACATCCCGCCCATCAGCGTAGCAAGGCTCCCATGTCTCCATGGCCTGTCCTGCTTTTCTGGTTTTTACACTTTTTTCAGCATGGCCCTTTTGACCGAGGGCAAGCGAGACTTCTTTGTAGCGCTGATTTGCCCTTCCGGCTTTCTTGGTTGGCCAAAAAAGGGCGTATGCGTTTTTTCCTGAATATATTCAGGAAAAAACGCATACGCCCTTTTTGGCCAAGGGCATCATTGTCAACGTTTTGCCACTTTTCATGTGCTTTAAAGGCGAGTCGAATCTACCTCCTGAAATCTGTTTCCTGCAAATCTGCCTTGCTTTCAAATCCTCTTCGTTGCCTTCCCTCAATATATTTGTGGACGAGAGTTCTCATTTATAACTCTGCACGTTTGTGAATTGCAGTGCCCCTGAGCTCCATTTGTCTACTCGCTTTTTTGGGAGCTGGCCGCAAAAGCGCAGGATTGTTTCAGGCCCTATTTTGGTTCTGGGGGGCAGTCTGAGCCTGTGGTTCATTCTTCTTCCTGATCGGAAAATGGAGTGACCTGTGCCTGTCCCAACACCTAGGGCTAGTCTCTCGTTGGTTCCCCGTCTTCCCGTTCATCCTCAGGACAAATTGCAACCTGTACGAAACAGGAGGTTAAAGGTGCTGATTCTCCAAATAGGGAAATGTTTAGTCAAGCGGCTAGAATGGTGAACCCGAGCACAAGGAGAGGAGAAATGAGGTGCGTTTTAGAAGCCTTTCCCGATCTCACGGCATACAAACCTCTGGGTTTCCCATGCATGTTTTGATGTAGGAAGATGCCCTTGTACCTGGAGATTTGAGACCCATGGGGTGGGTACCCCGCGGTATTACTTTAACGTATCTGCGTTTGCTCACCCAACCTCACCAATCCTCTCAGCCCCAAGAGTGTCCAGCCTTATGTCTCATCCAGCTGTGGGTCTAGATATGGTCAATCCAGGTTGCATCATAGACCCTGAACTGATTTTGTAAGAATTTCTCTCTCTTTCACTGTCTTTGTTTTGTGGGTTTTTTTAAGTAATTTATGTTTAGAATGGGGCTTTGCTGCTTTTCCCTGCTGTGTTTATGCCGCTTTACACCCTCTTGATTCACTTGCAGAGAGATATCGATACATAGGTTTTCAGATTCTTACTAGTCAGATATATTCTTGTGCGGTGACTAGGGGGTGTTGAGTCCAGTTCACTGAGCAGGGAGTAGGCCTTGTCTATTACATATTTGGCTTATGGAGCGGTCTCTGAGCTAATTTCATACCCTTGTTTTATGCATCACCCCACCTCACCTTTCCCGTTAAGCAGCCATAGTGTGTCTTCTAAAGGTGTGACTCTGTTCTGTTTTGTAATTCAGTTCAAGTGTAGCGATTTTGACATTCCCTCTATAAGCGATATCTTAGGAGAAGGGCCTTTTACTGTGTGACTTATTTCACTTAGAATCATCGTACCTAAATCCACTCATCATGCTGCTAACTAGCCTTATGACATTGATTTCATGGCTGAGTGATATTCCATTGTGCCAAGTACCACCATTTCTTTATCCATTTTTCTCTTTCCTGGGATATTGAAGGTGTACCGAAGCGGAGTTTCTTGGCAACAGAGCAGCCGTAAACTTTAGGGTGCCTGTGTCTTGTTGATTTTTAGTTTTCCCAATTTATACGCCCATGAGTGGAAGTGCCCTATGCTCTCAACGCTGTGTTTATTACTTGTTTCAGGACACACCGTACTCTTCTCCAGAGTGCCTGTTGGCAATTTACATCCCGCCCATCAGCGTAGCAAGGCTCCCCTGTCTCCATGGCCTGTCCTGCTTTTCTGGTTTTTACAGTTTGTTCAGAATGGCCCTTTTGACCGAGGGCAAGCGAGACTTCTTTGTAGCGCTGATTTGCCCTTCTGGCTTGCTTGGTTGGCCAAAAAGGGCGTATGCGTTTTTTCCTGAATATATTCAGGAAAAAACGCATACGCCCTTTTTGGCCAAGGGCATCATTGTCAACGTTTTGCCGCTTTTCATGTGCTTTAAAGGCGAGTCGAATCTACCTCCTGAAATCTGTTTCCTGCAAATCTGCCTTGCTTTCAAATCCTCTTCGTTGCCTTCCCTCAATATATTTGTGGACGAGAGTTCTCATTTATAACTCTGCACGTTTGTGAATTGCAGTGCCCCTGAGCTCCATTTGTCTCCTCGCTTTTTTGGGAGCTGGCCGCAAAAGAGCAGGATTGCTTCAGGCCCTATTTTGGTTCTGGGGGGCAGGCTGAGCCTGTGGTTCATTCTTCTTCCTGATGGGAAAATGGAGTGACCTATGCCTGTCCCAACACCTAGGGCTCGTCTCACATTGGTTCCACGTCTTCCCGTTCATCCTCAGGACAGATTGCAACCTGTACAATCAGGAGGTTAAAGGTGCTCATTCTCCAAATAGGGAGATGGTTAGTCAAGCAGCTGGAATGGTGAACCCGAGCACAAGGAGAGGAGAAATGAGGTGCGTTTTAGAAACCTTTCCCGATCTCATGGCATACCATCTTCTGGGTTTCCCATGCATGTTTTGATGTAGGAAGATGCCCTTGTACCTGGAGATTTGAGACCCATGGGGTGTGTTCCCCGCAGTGTTACTTTAAAATATCTGCGTTTGCTCACCCAACCTCACCAATCCTCTCAGCCCCAAGAGTGTCCAGCCTTATGTCTCATCCAGCTGTGGGTCTAGATATGGTCAATCCAGGTTGCATCATAGACCCTGAACGGATTTTGTAAGAATTTCTCTCTCTTTCACTGTCTTTGTTTTGTGGGTTTTTTAAGTAATTTATGTTTAGAATCGGGTTTGGCTGCTTTTCCCTGCTGTGTTGATGCCGCTTTACACCCTCTTGATTCACTTGCAGAGAGATATCCATACATAGGTTTTCAGATTCTTACTAGTCAGATATATTCTTGTGTGGTGACTAGGGTGTGTTGAGTCCAGTTCACTGAGCAGGGAGTGGGCCTTGTCTATTACATATTAGGGTTATGGAGCAGTCTCTGAGCTAATTTCAAACCCTTGTTTTATGCATCACCCCACCTCACCTTTCCTGTTAAGCAGCCATAGTGTGTCTTCTAAAGGTGTGACTCTGTTCTGTTTTGTAATTCAGTTCAAGTGTAGCGATTTTGACATTCCCTCTATAAGCGATATCTTAGGATAAGTGTCTTTTTCTGTGTGACTTATTTCACTTAGAATCATCGTACCTAAATCCACTCATCATGCTGCTAACTAGCCTTATGACATTGATTTCATGGCTGAGTGATATTCCATTGTGCCAAGTACCACCATTTCTTTATCCATTTTTCTCTTTCCTGGGATATTGAAGGTGTACCGAAGCGGAGGTTCTTGGCAACAGAGCAGCCGTAAACTTTAGGGTGCCTGTGTCTTGTTGATTTTTAGTTTTCCCAATTTATACGCCCATGAGTGGAAGTGCCCTATGCTCTCTACGCTGTGCTTATTACTTGTTTCAGGACACACCGTACTCTTCTCCAGATTGCCTGTTGGCAATTTACATCCCGCCCATCAGCGTAGCAAGGCTCCCATGTCTCCATGGCCTGTCCTGCTTTTCTGGTTTTTACAGTTTGTTCAGCATGGCCCTTTTGACCGAGGGCAAGCGAGACTTCTTTGTAGCGCTGATTTGCCCTTCCGGCTTGCTTGGTTGGCCAAAAAGGGCGTATGCGTTTTTTCCTGAATATATTCAGGAAAAAACGCATACGCCCTTTTTGGCCAAGGGCATCATTGTCAACGTTTTGTCACTTTTCATGTGCTTTAAAGGCGAGTCGAATCTACCTCCTGAAATCTGTTTCCTGCAAATCTGCCTTGCTTTCAAATCCTCTTCGTTGCCTTCCCTCAAAATATTTGTGGACGAGAGATCTCATTTATAACTCTGCACGTTTGTGAATTGCAGTGCCCCTGAGCTCCATTTGTCTCCTCGCTTTTTTGGGAGCTGGCCGCAAAAGCGCAGGATTGCTTCAGGCCCTATTTTGGTTTTGGGGGGCAGGCTGAGCCTGTGGTTCATTCTTCTTCCTGATGTGAAAATGGAGTGACCTGTGCCTGTCCCAACACCTAGGGCTAGTCTCTCGTTGGTTCCCCGTCTTCCCGTTCATCCTCAGGACAAACTGCAACCTGGACGAAACAGGAGGTTAAAGGTGCTGATTCTCCAAGTAGGGAGATGGAGAATCAAGCGGCTGGATGGCGGACCCGAGCACAAGGAGAGGAGAAATGAGGTGCGTTTTAGAAACTTTTTGCGATCTCACGGCATACCATCTTCTGGGTTTCCCATGCATGTTTTGATGTAGGAAGATGCCCTTGTACCTGGAGATTTGAGACCCATGGGGTGTGTTCCCCGCAGTGTTACTTTAAATTATCTGCGTTTGCTCACCCAACCTCACCAATCCTCTCAGCCCCAAGAGTGTCCAGCCTTATGTCTCATCCAGCTGTGGGTCTAGATATGGTCAATCCAGGTTGCATCAGAGACCCTGAACGGATTTTGTAAGAATTTCTCTCTCTTTCACTGTCTTTGCTTTGTGGCTTTTTTAAAGTAATGTATGTTTAGAATGGGGTTTGGCCGCTTTTCCCTGCTGTGTTTATGCCACTTTACACCCTCTTGATTCACTTGCAGAGAGATATCAATACATAGGTTTTCAGATTCATACTAGTCAGATATATTCTTGTGCGGTGACTAGGGGGTGTTGAGTCCAGTACACTGAGCAGGGAGTAGGCCTTGTCTATTACATATTTGGCTTATGGAGCGGTGTCTGAGCTAATTTCAAACCCTTGTTTTATGCATCACCCCACCTCACCTTTCCCGTTAAGCAGCCATAGTGTGTCTTCTAAAGGTGTGACTCTGTTCTGTTTTGTAATTCAGTTCAAGTGTAGCGATTTTGACATTCCCTCTAGAAGCGATATCTTAGGATAAGGGCCTTTTTCTGTGTGACTTATTTCACTTAGAATCATCGTACCTAAATCCACTCATCATGCTGCTAACTAGCCTTATGTCATTGATTTCATGGCTGAGTGATATTCCATTGTGCCAAGTACCACCATTTCTTTATCCATTTTTCTCTTTCCTGGGATATTGAAGGTGTACCGAAGCGGAGGTTCTTGGCAACAGAGCAGCCGTAAAGTTTGGGGTGCCTGTGTCTTGTTGACTTTTAGTTTTCCCAATTTATACGCCCATGAGTGGAAGTGCCCTATGCTCTCTACGCTGTGTTTATTACTTGTTTCAGGACACACCGTACTCTTCTCCAGAGTGCCTGTTGGCAATTTACATCCCGCCCATCAGCGTAGCAAGGCTCCCATGTCTCCATGGCCTGTCCTGCTTTTCTGGTTTTTACATTTTGTTCAGCATGGCCCTTTTGACCGAGGGCAAGCGAGACTTCTTTGTAGCGCTGATTTGCCCTTCCGGCTTGCTTGGTTGGCCAAAAAGGGCGTATGCGTTTTTTCCTGAATATATTCAGGAAAAAACGCATACGCCCTTTTTGGCCAAGGGCATCATTGTCAACGTTTTGCCGCTTTTCATGTGCTTTAAAGGCGAGTCGAATCTACCTCCTGAAATCTGTTTCCTGCAAATCTGCCTTGCTTTCAAATCCTCTTCGTTGCCTTCCCTCAATATATTTGTGGACGAGAGTTCTCATTTATAACTCTGCACGTTTGTGAATTGCAGTGCCCCTGAGCTCCATTTGTCTCCTCGCTTTCTTGGGAGCTGGCCGCAAAAGCGCAGGATTGCTTCAGGCCCTATTTTGGTTCTGGGGGGCAGGCTGAGCCTGTGGTTCATTCTTCTTCCTGATGGGAAAATGGAGTGACCTGTGCCTGTCCCAACACCTAGGGCTAGTCTCTCGTTGGTCCCCCGTCTTCCCGTTCATCCTCAGGACAAATTGCAACCTGGACGAAACAGGAGGTTAAAGGTGCTGATTCTCCAAGTAGGGAGATGGTTAGTCAAGCGGCTGGAATGGCGAACCCGAGCACAAGGAGAGGGGAAATGAGTTGCGTTTTAGAAACCTTTCCCGATCTCACGGCATACCATCTTCTGGGTTTCCCATGCATGTTTTGATGTAGGAAGATGCCCTTGTACCTGGAGATTTGAGACCCATGGGGTGTGTTCCCCGCAGTGTTACTTTAAAGTATCTGCATTTGCTCACCCAACCTCACCAATCCTCTCAGCCCCAAGAGTGTCCAGCCTTATGTCTCATCCAGCTGTGGGTCTAGATATGGTCAATCCAGGTTGCATCATAGACCCTGAATGGATTTTGTTAGAATTTCTCTCTCTTTAACTGTCTTTGTTTTCTGGGTTTTTTAAAGTAATTTATGTTTAGAATCGGGCTTGGCTGATTTTCCCTGCTGTGTTGATGCCACTTTACACCCTCTTGATTCACTTGCAGAGAGATATCGATACATAGGTTTTCAGATTCTTACTAGTCAAATATATTCTTGTGTGGTGACTAGGGTGTGTTGACTCCAGTTCACTGAGCAGGGAGTAGGCCTTGTCTATTACATATTTGGCTTATGGAGCGGTCTCTGAGCTAATTTCAAACCCTTGTTTTATGCATCACCCCACCTCACCTTTCCCGTTAAGCAGCCATAGTGTGTCTTCTAAAGGTGTGACTCTGTTCTCTTTTGTAATTCAGTTCAAGTGTAGCGATTTTGACATTCCCTCTATAAGCGATATCTTAGGATAAGTGTCTTTTTCTGTGTGACTTATTTCACTTAGAATCATCGTACCTAAATCCACTCATCATGCTGCTAACTAGCCTTATGACATTGATTTCATGGCTGAGTGATATTCCATTGTGCCAAGTACCACCATTTCTTTATCCATTTTTCTCTTTCCTGGGATATTGAAGGTGTACCGAAGCGGAGGTTCTTGGAAACAGAGCAGCCGTAAACTTTAGGGTGCCTGTGTCTTGTTGATTTTTAGTTTTCCCAATTTATATGCCCATGAGTGGAAGTGCCCTATGCTCTCAACGCTGTGTTTATTACTTGTTTCAGGACACACCGTACTCTTCTCCAGAGTGCCTGTTGGCAATTTACATCCCGCCCATCAGCGTAGCAAGGCTCCCATGTCTCCATGGCCTGTCCTGCTTTTCTGGTTTTTACATTTTGTTCAGCATGGCCCTTTTGACCGAGGGCAAGCGAGACTTCTTTGTAGCGCTGATTTGCCCTTCCGGCTTGCTTGGTTGGCCAAAAAGGGCGTATGCGTTTTTTCCTGAATATATTCAGGAAAAAACGCATACGCCCTTTTTGGCCAAGGGCATCATTGTCAACGTTTTGCCGCTTTTCATGTGCTTTAAAGGCGAGTCGAATCTACCTCCTGAAATCTGTTTCCTGCAAATCTGCCTTGCTTTCAAATCCTCTTCGTTGCCTTCCCTCAATATATTTGTGGACGAGAGTTCTCATTTATAACTCTGCACGTTTGTGAATTGCAGTGCCCCTGAGCTCCATTTGTCTCCTCGCTTTCTTGGGAGCTGGCCGCAAAAGCGCAGGATTGCTTCAGGCCCTATTTTGGTTCTGGGGGGCAGGCTGAGCCTGTGGTTCATTCTTCTTCCTGATGGGAAAATGGAGTGACCTGTGCCTGTCCCAACACCTAGGGCTAGTCTCTCGTTGGTCCCCCGTCTTCCCGTTCATCCTCAGGACAAATTGCAACCTGGACGAAACAGGAGGTTAAAGGTGCTGATTCTCCAAGTAGGGAGATGGTTAGTCAAGCGGCTGGAATGGTGAACCCGAGCACAAGGAGAGGAGAAATGAGTTGCGTTTTAGAAACCTTTCCCGATCTCACGGCATACCATCTTCTGGGTTTCCCATGCATGTTTTGATGTAGGAAGATTCCCTTGTACCTGGAGATTTGAGACCCATGGGGTGGGTACCCCGCGGTATTACTTTAAAGTATCTGCATTTGCTCACCCAACCTCACCAATCCTCTCAGCCCCAAGAGTGTCCAGCCTTATGTCTCATCCAGCTGTGGGTCTAGATATGGTCAATCCAGGTTGCATCAGAGACCCTGAACGGATTTTGTAAGAATTTCTCTCTCTTTCACTGTCTTTGCTTTGTGGGTTTTTTAAAGTAATGTATGTTTAGAATGGGGTTTGGCTGCTTTTCCCTGCTGTGTTTATGCCGCTTTACACCCTCTTGATTCACTTGCAGAGAGATATCGATACATAGGTTTTCAGATTCATACTAGTCAGATATATTCTTGTGCGGTGACTAGGGGGTGTTTTGTCCAGTACACTGAGCAGGGAGTAGGCCTTGTCTATTACATATTTGGCTTATGGAGCGGTCTCTGAGCTAATTTCAAACCCTTGTTTTATGCATCACCCCACCTCACCTTTCCCGTTAAGCAGCCATAGTGTGTCTTCTAAAGTTGTGCCTCTGTTCTGTTTTGTAATTCAGTTCAAGTGTAACGATTTTGATATTCCCTCAATAAGCGATATCTTAGGAGAAGGGCCTTTTACTGTGTGACTTATTTCACTTAGAATCATCGTACCTAAATCCACTCATCATGCTGCTAACTAGCCTTATGACATTGATTTCATGGCTGAGTGATATTCCATTGTGCCAAGTACCACCATTTCTTTATCCATTTTTCTCTTTCCTGGGATATTGAAGGTGTACCGAAGCGGAGGTTCTTGGCAACAGAGCAGCCGTAAACTTTAGGGTGCCTGTGTCTTGTTGATTTTTAGTTTTCCCAATTTATACGCCCATGAGTGGAAGTGCCCTATGCTCTCTACGCTGTGCTTATTACTTGTTTCAGGACACACCGTACTCTTCTCCAGATTGCCTGTTGGCAATTTACATCCCGCCCATCAGCGTAGCAAGGCTCCCATGTCTCCATGGCCTGTCCTGCTTTTCTGGTTTTTACAGTTTGTTCAGCATGGCCCTTTTGACCGAGGGCAAGCGAGACTTCTTTGTAGCGCTGATTTGCCCTTCCGGCTTGCTTGGTTGGCCAAAAAGGGCGTATGCGTTTTTTCCTGAATATATTCAGGAAAAAACGCATACGCCCTTTTTGGCCAAGGGCATCATTGTCAACGTTTTGTCACTTTTCATGTGCTTTAAAGGCGAGTCGAATCTACCTCCTGAAATCTGTTTCCTGCAAATCTGCCTTGCTTTCAAATCCTCTTCGTTGCCTTCCCTCAAAATATTTGTGGACGAGAGATCTCATTTATAACTCTGCACGTTTGTGAATTGCAGTGCCCCTGAGCTCCATTTGTCTCCTCGCTTTTTTGGGAGCTGGCCGCAAAAGCGCAGGATTGCTTCAGGCCCTATTTTGGTTTTGGGGGGCAGGCTGAGCCTGTGGTTCATTCTTCTTCCTGATGGGAAAATGGAGTGACCTGTGCCTGTCCCAACACCTAGGGCTAGTCTCTCGTTGGTTCCCCGTCTTCCCGTTCATCCTCAGGACAAACTGCAACCTGGACGAAACAGGAGGTTAAAGGTGCTGATTCTCCAAGTAGGGAGATGGTGAATCAAGCGGCTGGATGGCGGACCCGAGCACAAGGAGAGGAGAAATGAGGTGCGTTTTAGAAACTTTTCCCGATCTCACGGCATACCATCTTCTGGGTTTCCCATGCATGTTTTGATGTAGGAAGATGCCCTTGTACCTGGAGATTTGAGACCCATGGGGTGGGTACCCCGCGGTATTACTTTAAAGTATCTGCATTTGCTCACCCAACCTCACCAATCCTCTCAGCCCCAAGAGTGTCCAGCCTTATGTCTCATCCAGCTGTGGGTCTAGATATGGTCAATCCAGGTTGCATCAGAGACCCTGAACGGATTTTGTAAGAATTTCTCTCTCTTTCACTGTCTTTGTTTTGTGGGTTTTTTAAAGTAATGTATGTTTAGAATGGGGTTTGGCTGCTTTTCCCTGCTGTGTTTATGCCGCTTTACACCCTCTTGATTCACTTGCAGAGAGATATCAATACATAGGTTTTCAGATTCATACTAGTCAGATATATTCTTGTGCGGTGACTAGGGGGTGTTGAGTCCAGTACACTGAGCAGGGAGTAGGCCTTGTCTATTACATATTTGGCTTATGGAGCGGTGTCTGAGCTAATTTCAAACCCTTGTTTTATGCATCACCCCACCTCACCTTTCCCGTTAAGCAGCCATAGTGTGTCTTCTAAAGGTGTGACTCTGTTCTGTTTTGTAATTCAGTTCAAGTGTAGCGATTTTGACATTCCCTCTAGAAGCGATATCTTAGGATAAGGGCCTTTTTCTGTGTGACTTATTTCACTTAGAATCATCGTACCTAAATCCACTCATCATGCTGCTAACTAGCCTTATGTCATTGATTTCATGGCTGAGTGATATTCCATTGTGCCAAGTACCACCATTTCTTTATCCATTTTTCTCTTTCCTGGGATATTGAAGGTGTACCGAAGCGGAGGTTCTTGGTAACAGAGCAGCCGTAAAGTTTGGGGTGCCTGTGTCTTGTTGACTTTTAGTTTTCCCAATTTATACGCCCATGAGTGGAAGTGCCCTATGCTCTCAACGCTGTGTTTATTACTTGTTTCAGGACACACCGTACTCTTCTCCAGAGTGCCTGTTGGCAATTTACATCCCGCCCATCAGCGTAGCAAGGCTCCCATGTCTCCATGGCCTGTCCTGCTTTTCTGGTTTTTACACTTTGTTCAGCATGGCCCTTTTGACCGAGGGCAAGCGAGACTTCTTTGTAGGGCTGATTTGCCCTTCCGGCTTGCTTGGTTGGCCAAAAAGGGCGTATGCGTTTTTTCCTGAATATATTCAGGAAAAAACGCATACGCCCTTTTTGGCCAAGGGCATCATTGTCAACGTTTTGCCGCTTTTCATGTGCTTTAAAGGCGAGTCGAATCTACCTCCTGAAATCTGTTTCCTGCAAATCTGCCTTGCTTTCAAATCCTCTTCGTTGCCTTCCCTCAATATATTTGTGGACGAGAGTTCTCATTTATAACTCTGCACGTTTGTGAATTGCAGTGCCCCTGAGCTCCATTTGTCTCCTCGCTTTCTTGGGAGCTGGCCGCAAAAGCGCAGGATTGCTTCAGGCCCTATTTTGGTTCTGGGGGGCAGGCTGAGCCTGTGGTTCATTCTTCTTCCTGATGGGAAAATGGAGTGACCTGTGCCTGTCCCAACACCTAGGGCTAGTCTCTCGTTGGTCCCCCGTCTTCCCGTTCATCCTCAGGACAAATTGCAACCTGGACGAAACAGGAGGTTAAAGGTGCTGATTCTCCAAGTAGGGAGATGGTTAGTCAAGCGGCTGGAATGGCGAACCCGAGCACAAGGAGAGGGGAAATGAGTTGCGTTTTAGAAACCTTTCCCGATCTCACGGCATACCATCTTCTGGGTTTCCCATGCATGTTTTGATGTAGGAAGATGCCCTTGTACCTGGAGATTTGAGACCCATGGGGTGTGTTCCCCGCAGTGTTACTTTAAAGTATCTGCATTTGCTCACCCAACCTCACCAATCCTCTCAGCCCCAAGAGTGTCCAGCCTTATGTCTCATCCAGCTGTGGGTCTAGATATGGTCAATCCAGGTTGCATCATAGACCCTGAATGGATTTTGTTAGAATTTCTCTCTCTTTAACTGTCTTTGTTTTCTGGGTTTTTTAAAGTAATTTATGTTTAGAATCGGGCTTGGCTGATTTTCCCTGCTGTGTTGATGCCACTTTACACCCTCTTGATTCACTTGCAGAGAGATATCGATACATAGGTTTTCAGATTCTTACTAGTCAAATATATTCTTGTGTGGTGACTAGGGTGTGTTGACTCCAGTTCACTGAGCAGGGAGTAGGCCTTGTCTATTACATATTTGGCTTATGGAGCGGTCTCTGAGCTAATTTCAAACCCTTGTTTTATGCATCACCCCACCTCACCTTTCCCGTTAAGCAGCCATAGTGTGTCTTCTAAAGGTGTGACTCTGTTCTCTTTTGTAATTCAGTTCAAGTGTAGCGATTTTGACATTCCCTCTATAAGCGATATCTTAGGATAAGTGTCTTTTTCTGTGTGACTTATTTCACTTAGAATCATCGTACCTAAATCCACTCATCATGCTGCTAACTAGCCTTATGACATTGATTTCATGGCTGAGTGATATTCCATTGTGCCAAGTACCACCATTTCTTTATCCATTTTTCTCTTTCCTGGGATATTGAAGGTGTACCGAAGCGGAGGTTCTTGGAAACAGAGCAGCCGTAAACTTTAGGGTGCCTGTGTCTTGTTGATTTTTACTTTTCCCAATTTATATGCCCATGAGTGGAAGTGCCCTATGCTCTCAACGCTGTGTTTATTACTTGTTTCAGGACACACCGTACTCTTCTCCAGAGTGCCTGTTGGCAATTTACATCCCGCCCATCAGCGTAGCAAGGCTCCCATGTCTCCATGGCCTGTCCTGCTTTTCTGGTTTTTACATTTTGTTCAGCATGGCCCTTTTGACCGAGGGCAAGCGAGACTTCTTTGTAGCGCTGATTTGCCCTTCCGGCTTGCTTGGTTGGCCAAAAAGGGCGTATGCGTTTTTTCCTGAATATATTCAGGAAAAAACGCATACGCCCTTTTTGGCCAAGGGCATCATTGTCAACGTTTTGCCGCTTTTCATGTGCTTTAAAGGCGAGTCGAATCTACCTCCTGAAATCTGTTTCCTGCAAATCTGCCTTGCTTTCAAATCCTCTTCGTTGCCTTCCCTCAATATATTTGTGGACGAGAGTTCTCATTTATAACTCTGCACGTTTGTGAATTGCAGTGCCCCTGAGCTCCATTTGTCTCCTCGCTTTCTTGGGAGCTGGCCGCAAAAGCGCAGGATTGCTTCAGGCCCTATTTTGGTTCTGGGGGGCAGGCTGAGCCTGTGGTTCATTCTTCTTCCTGATGGGAAAATGGAGTGACCTGTGCCTGTCCCAACACCTAGGGCTAGTCTCTCGTTGGTCCCCCGTCTTCCCGTTCATCCTCAGGACAAATTGCAACCTGGACGAAACAGGAGGTTAAAGGTGCTGATTCTCCAAGTAGGGAGATGGTTAGTCAAGCGGCTGGAATGGTGAACCCGAGCACAAGGAGAGGAGAAATGAGTTGCGTTTTAGAAACCTTTCCCGATCTCACGGCATACCATCTTCTGGGTTTCCCATGCATGTTTTGATGTAGGAAGATTCCCTTGTACCTGGAGATTTGAGACCCATGGGGTGGGTACCCCGCGGTATTACTTTAAAGTATCTGCATTTGCTCACCCAACCTCACCAATCCTCTCAGCCCCAAGAGTGTCCAGCCTTATGTCTCATCCAGCTGTGGGTCTAGATATGGTCAATCCAGGTTGCATCAGAGACCCTGAACGGATTTTGTAAGAATTTCTCTCTCTTTCACTGTCTTTGCTTTGTGGGTTTTTTAAAGTAATGTATGTTTAGAATGGGGTTTGGCTGCTTTTCCCTGCTGTGTTTATGCCGCTTTACACCCTCTTGATTCACTTGCAGAGAGATATCAATACATAGGTTTTCAGATTCATACTAGTCAGATATATTCTTGTGCGGTGACTAGGGGGTGTTTTGTCCAGTACACTGAGCAGGGAGTAGGCCTTGTCTATTACATATTTGGCTTATGGAGCGGTCTCTGAGCTAATTTCAAACCCTTGTTTTATGCATCACCCCACCTCACCTTTCCCGTTAAGCAGCCATAGTGTGTCTTCTAAAGTTGTGCCTCTGTTCTGTTTTGTAATTCAGTTCAAGTGTAACGATTTTGATATTCCCTCAATAAGCGATATCTTAGGAGAAGGGCCTTTTACTGTGTGACTTATTTCACTTAGAATCATCGTACCTAAATCCACTCATCATGCTGCTAAGTAGCCTTATGACATTGATTTCATGGCTGAGTGATATTCCATTGTGCCAAGTACCACCATTTCTTTATCCATTTTTCTCTTTCCTGGGATATTGAAGGTGTACCGAAGCGGAGGTTCTTGGCAACAGAGCAGCCGTAAACTTTAGGGTGCCTGTGTCTTGTTGATTTTTAGTTTTCCCAATTTATACGCCCATGAGTGGAAGTGCCCTATGCTCTCTACGCTGTGCTTATTACTTGTTTCAGGACACACCGTACTCTTCTCCAGATTGCCTGTTGGCAATTTACATCCCGCCCATCAGCGTAGCAAGGCTCCCATGTCTCCATGGCCTGTCCTGCTTTTCTGGTTTTTACAGTTTGTTCAGCATGGCCCTTTTGACCGAGGGCAAGCGAGACTTCTTTGTAGCGCTGATTTGCCCTTCCGGCTTGCTTGGTTGGCCAAAAAGGGCGTATGCGTTTTTTCCTGAATATATTCAGGAAAAAACGCATACGCCCTTTTTGGCCAAGGGCATCATTGTCAACGTTTTGTCACTTTTCATGTGCTTTAAAGGCGAGTCGAATCTACCTCCTGAAATCTGTTTCCTGCAAATCTGCCTTGCTTTCAAATCCTCTTCGTTGCCTTCCCTCAAAATATTTGTGGACGAGAGATCTCATTTATAACTCTGCACGTTTGTGAATTGCAGTGCCCCTGAGCTCCATTTGTCTCCTCGCTTTTTTGGGAGCTGGCCGCAAAAGCGCAGGATTGCTTCAGGCCCTATTTTGGTTTTGGGGGGCAGGCTGAGCCTGTGGTTCATTCTTCTTCCTGATGGGAAAATGGAGTGACCTGTGCCTGTCCCAACACCTAGGGCTAGTCTCTCGTTGGTTCCCCGTCTTCCCGTTCATCCTCAGGACAAACTGCAACCTGGACGAAACAGGAGGTTAAAGGTGCTGATTCTCCAAGTAGGGAGATGGTGAATCAAGCGGCTGGATGGCGGACCCGAGCACAAGGAGAGGAGAAATGAGGTGCGTTTTAGAAACTTTTTGCGATCTCACGGCATACCATCTTCTGGGTTTCCCATGCATGTTTTGATGTAGGAAGATGCCCTTGTACCTGGAGATTTGAGACCCATGGGGTGTGTTCCCCGCAGTGTTACTTTAAATTATCTGCGTTTGCTCACCCAACCTCACCAATCCTCTCAGCCCCAAGAGTGTCCAGCCTTATGTCTCATCCAGCTGTGGGTCTAGATATGGTCAATCCAGGTTGCATCAGAGACCCTGAACGGATTTTGTAAGAATTTCTCTCTCTTTCACTGTCTTTGCTTTGTGGCTTTTTTAAAGTAATGTATGTTTAGAATGGGGTTTGGCCGCTTTTCCCTGCTGTGTTTATGCCACTTTACACCCTCTTGATTCACTTGCAGAGAGATATCAATACATAGGTTTTCAGATTCATACTAGTCAGATATATTCTTGTGCGGTGACTAGGGGGTGTTGAGTCCAGTACACTGAGCAGGGAGTAGGCCTTGTCTATTACATATTTGGCTTATGGAGCGGTGTCTGAGCTAATTTCAAACCCTTGTTTTATGCATCACCCCACCTCACCTTTCCCGTTAAGCAGCCATAGTGTGTCTTCTAAAGGTGTGACTCTGTTCTGTTTTGTAATTCAGTTCAAGTGTAGCGATTTTGACATTCCCTCTAGAAGCGATATCTTAGGATAAGGGCCTTTTTCTGTGTGACTTATTTCACTTAGAATCATCGTACCTAAATCCACTCATCATGCTGCTAAGTAGCCTTATGACATTGATTTCATGGCTGAGTGATATTCCATTGTGCCAAGTACCACCATTTCTTTATCCATTTTTCTCTTTCCTGGGATATTGAAGGTGTACCGAAGCGGAGGTTCTTGGCAACAGAGCAGCCGTAAACTTTAGGGTGCCTGTGTCTTGTTGATTTTTAGTTTTCCCAATTTATACGCCCATGAGTGGAAGTGCCCTATGCTCTCTACGCTGTGCTTATTACTTGTTTCAGGACACACCGTACTCTTCTCCAGATTGCCTGTTGGCAATTTACATCCCGCCCATCAGCGTAGCAAGGCTCCCATGTCTCCATGGCCTGTCCTGCTTTTCTGGTTTTTACAGTTTGTTCAGCATGGCCCTTTTGACCGAGGGCAAGCGAGACTTCTTTGTAGCGCTGATTTGCCCTTCCGGCTTGCTTGGTTGGCCAAAAAGGGCGTATGCGTTTTTTCCTGAATATATTCAGGAAAAAACGCATACGCCCTTTTTGGCCAAGGGCATCATTGTCAACGTTTTGTCACTTTTCATGTGCTTTAAAGGCGAGTCGAATCTACCTCCTGAAATCTGTTTCCTGCAAATCTGCCTTGCTTTCAAATCCTCTTCGTTGCCTTCCCTCAAAATATTTGTGGACGAGAGATCTCATTTATAACTCTGCACGTTTGTGAATTGCAGTGCCCCTGAGCTCCATTTGTCTCCTCGCTTTTTTGGGAGCTGGCCGCAAAAGCGCAGGATTGCTTCAGGCCCTATTTTGGTTTTGGGGGGCAGGCTGAGCCTGTGGTTCATTCTTCTTCCTGATGGGAAAATGGAGTGACCTGTGCCTGTCCCAACACCTAGGGCTAGTCTCTCGTTGGTTCCCCGTCTTCCCGTTCATCCTCAGGACAAACTGCAACCTGGACGAAACAGGAGGTTAAAGGTGCTGATTCTCCAAGTAGGGAGATGGTGAATCAAGCGGCTGGATGGCGGACCCGAGCACAAGGAGAGGAGAAATGAGGTGCGTTTTAGAAACTTTTTGCGATCTCACGGCATACCATCTTCTGGGTTTCCCATGCATGTTTTGATGTAGGAAGATGCCCTTGTACCTGGAGATTTGAGACCCATGGGGTGTGTTCCCCGCAGTGTTACTTTAAATTATCTGCGTTTGCTCACCCAACCTCACCAATCCTCTCAGCCCCAAGAGTGTCCAGCCTTATGTCTCATCCAGCTGTGGGTCTAGATATGGTCAATCCAGGTTGCATCAGAGACCCTGAACGGATTTTGTAAGAATTTCTCTCTCTTTCACTGTCTTTGCTTTGTGGCTTTTTTAAAGTAATGTATGTTTAGAATGGGGTTTGGCCGCTTTTCCCTGCTGTGTTTATGCCACTTTACACCCTCTTGATTCACTTGCAGAGAGATATCAATACATAGGTTTTCAGATTCATACTAGTCAGATATATTCTTGTGCGGTGACTAGGGGGTGTTGAGTCCAGTACACTGAGCAGGGAGTAGGCCTTGTCTATTACATATTTGGCTTATGGAGCGGTGTCTGAGCTAATTTCAAACCCTTGTTTTATGCATCACCCCACCTCACCTTTCCCGTTAAGCAGCCATAGTGTGTCTTCTAAAGGTGTGACTCTGTTCTGTTTTGTAATTCAGTTCAAGTGTAGCGATTTTGACATTCCCTCTAGAAGCGATATCTTAGGATAAGGGCCTTTTTCTGTGTGACTTATTTCACTTAGAATCATCGTACCTAAATCCACTCATCATGCTGCTAACTAGCCTTATGTCATTGATTTCATGGCTGAGTGATATTCCATTGTGCCAAGTACCACCATTTCTTTATCCATTTTTCTCTTTCCTGGGATATTGAAGGTGTACCGAAGCGGAGGTTCTTGGCAACAGAGCAGCCGTAAAGTTTGGGGTGCCTGTGTCTTGTTGACTTTTAGTTTTCCCAATTTATACGCCCATGAGTGGAAGTGCCCTATGCTCTCTACGCTGTGTTTATTACTTGTTTCAGGACACACCGTACTCTTCTCCAGAGTGCCTGTTGGCAATTTACATCCCGCCCATCAGCGTAGCAAGGCTCCCATGTCTCCATGGCCTGTCCTGCTTTTCTGGTTTTTACATTTTGTTCAGCATGGCCCTTTTGACCGAGGGCAAGCGAGACTTCTTTGTAGCGCTGATTTGCCCTTCCGGCTTGCTTGGTTGGCCAAAAAGGGCGTATGCGTTTTTTCCTGAATATATTCAGGAAAAAACGCATACGCCCTTTTTGGCCAAGGGCATCATTGTCAACGTTTTGCCGCTTTTCATGTGCTTTAAAGGCGAGTCGAATCTACCTCCTGAAATCTGTTTCCTGCAAATCTGCCTTGCTTTCAAATCCTCTTCGTTGCCTTCCCTCAATATATTTGTGGACGAGAGTTCTCATTTATAACTCTGCACGTTTGTGAATTGCAGTGCCCCTGAGCTCCATTTGTCTCCTCGCTTTCTTGGGAGCTGGCCGCAAAAGCGCAGGATTGCTTCAGGCCCTATTTTGGTTCTGGGGGGCAGGCTGAGCCTGTGGTTCATTCTTCTTCCTGATGGGAAAATGGAGTGACCTGTGCCTGTCCCAACACCTAGGGCTAGTCTCTCGTTGGTCCCCCGTCTTCCCGTTCATCCTCAGGACAAATTGCAACCTGGACGAAACAGGAGGTTAAAGGTGCTGATTCTCCAAGTAGGGAGATGGTTAGTCAAGCGGCTGGAATGGCGAACCCGAGCACAAGGAGAGGAGAAATGAGGTGCGTTTTAGAAACCTTTCCCGATCTCACGGCATACCATCCTCTGGGTTTCCCATGCATGTTTTGATGTAGGAAGATGCCCTTGTACCTGGAGATTTGAGACCCATGGGGTGTGTACCCCGCGGTGTTACTTTAAAGTATCTGGGTTTGCTCACCCAACCTCACCAATCCTCTCAGCCCCAAGAGTGTCCAGACTTAGGTCTCATCCAGCTGTGGGTCTAGATATGGTCAATCCAGGTTGCATCATAGACCCTGAATGGATTTTGTAAGAATTTCTCTCTCTTTAACTGTCTTTGTTTTGTGGGTTTTTTAAAGTAATTTATGTTTAGAATCGGGCTTGGCTGCTTTTCCCTGCTGTGTTGATGCCGCTTTACACCCTCTTGATTCACTTGCAGAGAGATATCGATACATAGGTTTTCAGATTCTTACTAGTCAAATATATTCTTGTGTGGTGACTAGGGTGTGTTGAGTCCAGTTCACTGAGCAGGGAGTAGGCCTTGTCTATTACATATTTGGCTTATGGAGCGGTCTCTGAGCTAATTTCAAACCCTTGTTTTATGCATCACCCCACCTCACCTTTCCCGTTAAGCAGCCATAGTGTGTCTTCTAAAGGTGTGACTCTGTTCTCTTTTGTAATTCAGTTCAAGTGTAGCGATTTTGACATTCCCTCTAGAAGCGATATCTTAGGATAAGTGTCTTTTTCTGTGTGACTTATTTCACTTAGAATCATCGTACCTAAATCCACTCATCATGCTGCTAACTAGCCTTATGACATTGATTTCATGGCTGAGTGATATTCCATTGTGCCAAGTACCACCATTTCTTTATCCATTTTTCTCTTTCCTGGGATATTGAAGGTGTACCGAAGCGGAGGTTCTTGGCAACAGAGCAGCCGTAAACTTTAGGGTGCCTGTGACTTGTTGATTTTTAGTTTTCCCAATTTATATGCCCATGAGTGGAAGTGCCCTATGCTCTCAACGCTGTGTTTATTACTTGTTTCAGGACACACCGTACTCTTCTCCAGAGTGCCTGTTGGCAATTTACATCCCGCCCATCAGCGTAGCAAGGCTC
Organism: Eubalaena glacialis; assembly: GCF_028564815.1. Taxonomy (NCBI): domain Eukaryota; kingdom Metazoa; phylum Chordata; class Mammalia; order Artiodactyla; family Balaenidae; genus Eubalaena; species Eubalaena glacialis. The sequence continues at coordinate 15,766 of NW_026871371.1, read as the reverse complement.
CCATGTCTCCATGGCCTGTCCTGCTTTTCTGGTTTTTACACTTTGTTCAGCATGGCCCTTTTGACCGAGGGCAAGCGAGACTTCTTTGTAGGGCTGATTTGCCCTTCCGGCTTGCTTGGTTGGCCAAAAAGGGCGTATGCGTTTTTTCCTGAATATATTCAGGAAAAAACGCATACGCCCTTTTTGGCCAAGGGCATCATTGTCAACGTTTTGCCGCTTTTCATGTGCTTTAAAGGCGAGTCGAATCTACCTCCTGAAATCTGTTTCCTGCAAATCTGCCTTGCTTTCAAATCCTCTTCGTTGCCTTCCCTCATTATATTTGTGCACGAGAGTTCGCATTTATAACTCTGCACGTTTGTGAATTGCAGTTCCCCTGAGCTCCATTTGTCTCCTCGATTTTTAGGGAGCTGGCCGCAAAAGCGCAGGATTGCTTCAGGCCCTATTTTAGTTCTGGGGGGCAGGCTGAGCCTGTGGTTCATTCTTATTCCTGATGGGAAAATGGAGTGACCTATGCCTGTCCCAACACCTAGGGCTCTCTCTCGTTGGTTCTGCGTCTTCCCATTCATCCTCAGGACAAATTGCAACCTGTACAATCAGGAGGTTAAAGGTGCTGATTCTCCAAGTAGAGAGATGGTTAGTCAAGCGACTGGAATGGCGAACCCGAGCACAAGGAGAGGAGAAATGAGGTGCGTTTTAGAAACCTTTCCCGATCTCACGGCATACCATCTTCTGGGTTTCCCATGCATGTTTTGATGTAGGAAGATGCCCTTGTACCTGGAGATTTGAGACCCATGGGGTGGGTACCCCGCGGTATTACTTTAAAGTATCTGCATTTGCTCACCCAACCTCACCAATCCTCTCAACCCCAAGAGTGTCCAGCCTTATGTCTCATCCAGCTGTGGGTCTAGATATGGTCAATCCAGGTTGCATCAGAGACCCTGAACGGATTTTGTAAGAATTTCTCTCTCTTTCACTGTCTTTGCTTTGTGGGTTTTTTAAAGTAATGTATGTTTAGAATGGGGTTTGGCCGCTTTTCCCTGCTGTGTTTATGCCGCTTTACACCCTCTTGATTCACTTGCAGAGAGATATCAATACATAGGTTTTCAGATTCATACTAGTCAGATATATTCTTGTGCGGTGACTAGGGGGTGTTGAGTCCAGTACACTGAGCAGGGAGTAGGCCTTGTCTATTACATATTTGGCTTATGGAGCGGTGTCTGAGCTAATTTCAAACCCTTGTTTTATGCATCACCCCACCTCACCTTTCCCGTTAAGCAGCCATAGTGTGTCTTCTAAAGGTGTGACTCTGTTCTGTTTTGTAATTCAGTTCAAGTGTAGCGATTTTGACATTCCCTCTAGAAGCGATATCTTAGGATAAGTGCCTTTTTCTGTGTGACTTATTTCACTTAGAATCATCGTACCTAAATCCACTCATCATGCTGCTAACTAGCCTTATGTCATTGATTTCATGGCTGAGTGATATTCCATTGTGCCAAGTACCACCATTTCTTTATCCATTTTTCTCTTTCCTGGGATATTGAAGGTGTACCGAAGCGGAGGTTCTTGGCAACAGAGCAGCCGTAAACTTTAGGGTGCCTGTGTCTTGTTGATTTTTAGTTTTCCCAATTTATACGCCCATGAGTGGAAGTGCCCTATGCTCTCTACGCTGTGCTTATTACTTGTTTCAGGACACACCGTACTCTTCTCCAGATTGCCTGTTGGCAATTTACATCCCGCCCATCAGCGTAGCAAGGCTCCCATGTCTCCATGGCCTGTCCTGCTTTTCTGGTTTTTACAGTTTGTTCAGCATGGCCCTTTTGACCGAGGGCAAGCGAGACTTCTTTGTAGCGCTGATTTGCCCTTCCGGCTTGCTTGGTTGGCCAAAAAGGGCGTATGCGTTTTTTCCTGAATATATTCAGGAAAAAACGCATACGCCCTTTTTGGCCAAGGGCATCATTGTCAACGTTTTGTCACTTTTCATGTGCTTTAAAGGCGAGTCGAATCTACCTCCTGAAATCTGTTTCCTGCAAATCTGCCTTGCTTTCAAATCCTCTTCGTTGCCTTCCCTCAAAATATTTGTGGACGAGAGATCTCATTTATAACTCTGCACGTTTGTGAATTGCAGTGCCCCTGAGCTCCATTTGTCTCCTCGCTTTTTTGGGAGCTGGCCGCAAAAGCGCAGGATTGCTTCAGGCCCTATTTTGGTTCTGGGGGGCAGGCTGAGCCTGTGGTTCATTCTTCTTCCTGATGGGAAAATGGAGTGACCTGTGCCTGTCCCAACACCTAGGGCTAGTCTCTCGTTGGTCCCCCGTCTTCCCGTTCATCCTCAGGACAAATTGCAACCTGGACGAAACAGGAGGTTAAAGGTGCTGATTCTCCAAGTAGGGAGATGGTTAGTCAAGCGGCTGGAATGGCGAACCCGAGCACAAGGAGAGGAGAAATGAGGTGCGTTTTAGAAACCTTTCCCGATCTCACGGCATACCATCCTCTGGGTTTCCCATGCATGTTTTGATGTAGGAAGATGCCCTTGTACCTGGAGATTTGAGACCCATGGGGTGTGTACCCCGCGGTGTTACTTTAAAGTATCTGGGTTTGCTCACCCAACCTCACCAATCCTCTCAGCCCCAAGAGTGTCCAGACTTAGGTCTCATCCAGCTGTGGGTCTAGATATGGTCAATCCAGGTTGCATCATAGACCCTGAATGGATTTTGTAAGAATTTCTCTCTCTTTAACTGTCTTTGTTTTGTGGGTTTTTTAAAGTAATTTATGTTTAGAATCGGGCTTGGCTGCTTTTCCCTGCTGTGTTGATGCCGCTTTACACCCTCTTGATTCACTTGCAGAGAGATATCGATACATAGGTTTTCAGATTCTTACTAGTCAAATATATTCTTGTGTGGTGACTAGGGTGTGTTGAGTCCAGTTCACTGAGCAGGGAGTAGGCCTTGTCTATTACATATTTGGCTTATGGAGCGGTCTCTGAGCTAATTTCAAACCCTTGTTTTATGCATCACCCCACCTCACCTTTCCCGTTAAGCAGCCATAGTGTGTCTTCTAAAGGTGTGACTCTGTTCTCTTTTGTAATTCAGTTCAAGTGTAGCGATTTTGACATTCCCTCTAGAAGCGATATCTTAGGATAAGTGTCTTTTTCTGTGTGACTTATTTCACTTAGAATCATCGTACCTAAATCCACTCATCATGCTGCTAACTAGCCTTATGACATTGATTTCATGGCTGAGTGATATTCCATTGTGCCAAGTACCACCATTTCTTTATCCATTTTTCTCTTTCCTGGGATATTGAAGGTGTACCGAAGCGGAGGTTCTTGGCAACAGAGCAGCCGTAAACTTTAGGGTGCCTGTGACTTGTTGATTTTTAGTTTTCCCAATTTATATGCCCATGAGTGGAAGTGCCCTATGCTCTCAACGCTGTGTTTATTACTTGTTTCAGGACACACCGTACTCTTCTCCAGAGTGCCTGTTGGCAATTTACATCCCGCCCATCAGCGTAGCAAGGCTCCCATGTCTCCATGGCCTGTCCTGCTTTTCTGGTTTTTACACTTTGTTCAGCATGGCCCTTTTGACCGAGGGCAAGCGAGACTTCTTTGTAGGGCTGATTTGCCCTTCCGGCTTGCTTGGTTGGCCAAAAAGGGCGTATGCGTTTTTTCCTGAATATATTCAGGAAAAAACGCATACGCCCTTTTTGGCCAAGGGCATCATTGTCAACGTTTTGCCGCTTTTCATGTGCTTTAAAGGCGAGTCGAATCTACCTCCTGAAATCTGTTTCCTGCAAATCTGCCTTGCTTTCAAATCCTCTTCGTTGCCTTCCCTCATTATATTTGTGCACGAGAGTTCGCATTTATAACTCTGCACGTTTGTGAATTGCAGTTCCCCTGAGCTCCATTTGTCTCCTCGATTTTTAGGGAGCTGGCCGCAAAAGCGCAGGATTGCTTCAGGCCCTATTTTAGTTCTGGGGGGCAGGCTGAGCCTGTGGTTCATTCTTATTCCTGATGGGAAAATGGAGTGACCTATGCCTGTCCCAACACCTAGGGCTCTCTCTCGTTGGTTCTGCGTCTTCCCATTCATCCTCAGGACAAATTGCAACCTGTACAATCAGGAGGTTAAAGGTGCTGATTCTCCAAGTAGAGAGATGGTTAGTCAAGCGACTGGAATGGCGAACCCGAGCACAAGGAGAGGAGAAATGAGGTGCGTTTTAGAAACCTTTCCCGATCTCACGGCATACCATCTTCTGGGTTTCCCATGCATGTTTTGATGTAGGAAGATGCCCTTGTACCTGGAGATTTGAGACCCATGGGGTGGGTACCCCGCGGTATTACTTTAAAGTATCTGCATTTGCTCACCCAACCTCACCAATCCTCTCAACCCCAAGAGTGTCCAGCCTTATGTCTCATCCAGCTGTGGGTCTAGATATGGTCAATCCAGGTTGCATCAGAGACCCTGAACGGATTTTGTAAGAATTTCTCTCTCTTTCACTGTCTTTGCTTTGTGGGTTTTTTAAAGTAATGTATGTTTAGAATGGGGTTTGGCCGCTTTTCCCTGCTGTGTTTATGCCGCTTTACACCCTCTTGATTCACTTGCAGAGAGATATCAATACATAGGTTTTCAGATTCATACTAGTCAGATATATTCTTGTGCGGTGACTAGGGGGTGTTGAGTCCAGTACACTGAGCAGGGAGTAGGCCTTGTCTATTACATATTTGGCTTATGGAGCGGTGTCTGAGCTAATTTCAAACCCTTGTTTTATGCATCACCCCACCTCACCTTTCCCGTTAAGCAGCCATAGTGTGTCTTCTAAAGGTGTGACTCTGTTCTGTTTTGTAATTCAGTTCAAGTGTAGCGATTTTGACATTCCCTCTAGAAGCGATATCTTAGGATAAGTGCCTTTTTCTGTGTGACTTATTTCACTTAGAATCATCGTACCTAAATCCACTCATCATGCTGCTAACTAGCCTTATGTCATTGATTTCATGGCTGAGTGATATTCCATTGTGCCAAGTACCACCATTTCTTTATCCATTTTTCTCTTTCCTGGGATATTGAAGGTGTACCGAAGCGGAGGTTCTTGGCAACAGAGCAGCCGTAAACTTTAGGGTGCCTGTGTCTTGTTGATTTTTAGTTTTCCCAATTTATACGCCCATGAGTGGAAGTGCCCTATGCTCTCTACGCTGTGCTTATTACTTGTTTCAGGACACACCGTACTCTTCTCCAGATTGCCTGTTGGCAATTTACATCCCGCCCATCAGCGTAGCAAGGCTCCCATGTCTCCATGGCCTGTCCTGCTTTTCTGGTTTTTACAGTTTGTTCAGCATGGCCCTTTTGACCGAGGGCAAGCGAGACTTCTTTGTAGCGCTGATTTGCCCTTCCGGCTTGCTTGGTTGGCCAAAAAGGGCGTATGCGTTTTTTCCTGAATATATTCAGGAAAAAACGCATACGCCCTTTTTGGCCAAGGGCATCATTGTCAACGTTTTGTCACTTTTCATGTGCTTTAAAGGCGAGTCGAATCTACCTCCTGAAATCTGTTTCCTGCAAATCTGCCTTGCTTTCAAATCCTCTTCGTTGCCTTCCCTCAAAATATTTGTGGACGAGAGATCTCATTTATAACTCTGCACGTTTGTGAATTGCAGTGCCCCTGAGCTCCATTTGTCTCCTCGCTTTTTTGGGAGCTGGCCGCAAAAGCGCAGGATTGCTTCAGGCCCTATTTTGGTTTTGGGGGGCAGGCTGAGCCTGTGGTTCATTCTTCTTCCTGATGGGAAAATGGAGTGACCTGTGCCTGTCCCAACACCTAGGGCTAGTCTCTCGTTGGTTCCCCGTCTTCCCGTTCATCCTCAGGACAAACTGCAACCTGGACGAAACAGGAGGTTAAAGGTGCTGATTCTCCAAGTAGGGAGATGGAGAATCAAGCGGCTGGATGGCGGACCCGAGCACAAGGAGAGGAGAAATGAGGTGCGTTTTAGAAACTTTTTGCGATCTCACGGCATACCATCTTCTGGGTTTCCCATGCATGTTTTGATGTAGGAAGATGCCCTTGTACCTGGAGATTTGAGACCCATGGGGTGTGTTCCCCGCAGTGTTACTTTAAATTATCTGCGTTTGCTCACCCAACCTCACCAATCCTCTCAGCCCCAAGAGTGTCCAGCCTTATGTCTCATCCAGCTGTGGGTCTAGATATGGTCAATCCAGGTTGCATCAGAGACCCTGAACGGATTTTGTAAGAATTTCTCTCTCTTTCACTGTCTTTGCTTTGTGGCTTTTTTAAAGTAATGTATGTTTAGAATGGGGTTTGGCCGCTTTTCCCTGCTGTGTTTATGCCACTTTACACCCTCTTGATTCACTTGCAGAGAGATATCAATACATAGGTTTTCAGATTCATACTAGTCAGATATATTCTTGTGCGGTGACTAGGGGGTGTTGAGTCCAGTACACTGAGCAGGGAGTAGGCCTTGTCTATTACATATTTGGCTTATGGAGCGGTGTCTGAGCTAATTTCAAACCCTTGTTTTATGCATCACCCCACCTCACCTTTCCCGTTAAGCAGCCATAGTGTGTCTTCTAAAGGTGTGACTCTGTTCTGTTTTGTAATTCAGTTCAAGTGTAGCGATTTTGACATTCCCTCTAGAAGCGATATCTTAGGATAAGGGCCTTTTTCTGTGTGACTTATTTCACTTAGAATCATCGTACCTAAATCCACTCATCATGCTGCTAACTAGCCTTATGTCATTGATTTCATGGCTGAGTGATATTCCATTGTGCCAAGTACCACCATTTCTTTATCCATTTTTCTCTTTCCTGGGATATTGAAGGTGTACCGAAGCGGAGGTTCTTGGCAACAGAGCAGCCGTAAAGTTTGGGGTGCCTGTGTCTTGTTGACTTTTAGTTTTCCCAATTTATACGCCCATGAGTGGAAGTGCCCTATGCTCTCTACGCTGTGTTTATTACTTGTTTCAGGACACACCGTACTCTTCTCCAGAGTGCCTGTTGGCAATTTACATCCCGCCCATCAGCGTAGCAAGGCTCCCATGTCTCCATGGCCTGTCCTGCTTTTCTGGTTTTTACATTTTGTTCAGCATGGCCCTTTTGACCGAGGGCAAGCGAGACTTCTTTGTAGCGCTGATTTGCCCTTCCGGCTTGCTTGGTTGGCCAAAAAGGGCGTATGCGTTTTTTCCTGAATATATTCAGGAAAAAACGCATACGCCCTTTTTGGCCAAGGGCATCATTGTCAACGTTTTGCCGCTTTACATGTGCTTTAAAGGCGAGTCGAATCTACCTCCTGAAATCTGTTTCCTGCAAATCTGCCTTGCTTTCAAATCCTCTTCGTTGCCTTCCCTCAATATATTTGTGGACGAGAGTTCTCATTTATAACTCTGCACGTTTGTGAATTGCAGTGCCCCTGAGCTCCATTTGTCTCCTCGCTTTCTTGGGAGCTGGCCGCAAAAGCGCAGGATTGCTTCAGGCCCTATTTTGGTTCTGGGGGGCAGGCTGAGCCTGTGGTTCATTCTTCTTCCTGATGGGAAAATGGAGTGACCTGTGCCTGTCCCAACACCTAGGGCTAGTCTCTCGTTGGTCCCCCGTCTTCCCGTTCATCCTCAGGACAAATTGCAACCTGGACGAAACAGGAGGTTAAAGGTGCTGATTCTCCAAGTAGGGAGATGGTTAGTCAAGCGGCTGGAATGGTGAACCCGAGCACAAGGAGAGGAGAAATGAGTTGCGTTTTAGAAACCTTTCCCGATCTCACGGCATACCATCTTCTGGGTTTCCCATGCATGTTTTGATGTAGGAAGATTCCCTTGTACCTGGAGATTTGAGACCCATGGGGTGGGTACCCCGCGGTATTACTTTAAAGTATCTGCATTTGCTCACCCAACCTCACCAATCCTCTCAGCCCCAAGAGTGTCCAGCCTTATGTCTCATCCAGCTGTGGGTCTAGATATGGTCAATCCAGGTTGCATCAGAGACCCTGAACGGATTTTGTAAGAATTTCTCTCTCTTTCACTGTCTTTGCTTTGTGGGTTTTTTAAAGTAATGTATGTTTAGAATGGGGTTTGGCTGCTTTTCCCTGCTGTGTTTATGCCGCTTTACACCCTCTTGATTCACTTGCAGAGAGATATCAATACATAGGTTTTCAGATTCATACTAGTCAGATATATTCTTGTGCGGTGACTAGGGGGTGTTGAGTCCAGTACACTGAGCAGGGAGTAGGCCTTGTCTATTACATATTTGGCTTATGGAGCGGTCTCTGAGCTAATTTCAAACCCTTGTTTTATGCATCACCCCACCTCACCTTTCCCGTTAAGCAGCCATAGTGTGTCTTCTAAAGTTGTGCCTCTGTTCTGTATTGTAATTCAGTTCAAGTGTAACGATTTTGATATTCCCTCAATAAGCGATATCTTAGGAGAAGGGCCTTTTACTGTGTGACTTATTTCACTTAGAATCATCGTACCTAAATCCACTCATCATGCTGCTAACTAGCCTTATGACATTGATTTCATGGCTGAGTGATATTCCATTGTGCCAAGTACCACCATTTCTTTATCCATTTTTCTCTTTCCTGGGATATTGAAGGTGTACCGAAGCGGAGGTTCTTGGCAACAGAGCAGCCGTAAACTTTAGGGTGCCTGTGTCTTGTTGATTTTTAGTTTTCCCAATTTATACGCCCATGAGTGGAAGTGCCCTATGCTCTCTACGCTGTGCTTATTACTTGTTTCAGGACACACCGTACTCTTCTCCAGATTGCCTGTTGGCAATTTACATCCCGCCCATCAGCGTAGCAAGGCTCCCATGTCTCCATGGCCTGTCCTGCTTTTCTGGTTTTTACAGTTTGTTCAGCATGGCCCTTTTGACCGAGGGCAAGCGAGACTTCTTTGTAGCGCTGATTTGCCCTTCCGGCTTGCTTGGTTGGCCAAAAAGGGCGTATGCGTTTTTTCCTGAATATATTCAGGAAAAAACGCATACGCCCTTTTTGGCCAAGGGCATCATTGTCAACGTTTTGTCACTTTTCATGTGCTTTAAAGGCGAGTCGAATCTACCTCCTGAAATCTGTTTCCTGCAAATCTGCCTTGCTTTCAAATCCTCTTCGTTGCCTTCCCTCAAAATATTTGTGGACGAGAGATCTCATTTATAACTCTGCACGTTTGTGAATTGCAGTGCCCCTGAGCTCCATTTGTCTCCTCGCTTTTTTGGGAGCTGGCCGCAAAAGCGCAGGATTGCTTCAGGCCCTATTTTGGTTTTGGGGGGCAGGCTGAGCCTGTGGTTCATTCTTCTTCCTGATGGGAAAATGGAGTGACCTGTGCCTGTCCCAACACCTAGGGCTAGTCTCTCGTTGGTTCCCCGTCTTCCCGTTCATCCTCAGGACAAACTGCAACCTGGACGAAACAGGAGGTTAAAGGTGCTGATTCTCCAAGTAGGGAGATGGTGAATCAAGCGGCTGGATGGCGGACCCGAGCACAAGGAGAGGAGAAATGAGGTGCGTTTTAGAAACTTTTCCCGATCTCACGGCATACCATCTTCTGGGTTTCCCATGCATGTTTTGATGTAGGAAGATGCCCTTGTACCTGGAGATTTGAGACCCATGGGGTGGGTACCCCGCGGTATTACTTTAAAGTATCTGCATTTGCTCACCCAACCTCACCAATCCTCTCAGCCCCAAGAGTGTCCAGCCTTATGTCTCATCCAGCTGTGGGTCTAGATATGGTCAATCCAGGTTGCATCAGAGACCCTGAACGGATTTTGTAAGAATTTCTCTCTCTTTCACTGTCTTTGTTTTGTGGGTTTTTTAAAGTAATGTATGTTTAGAATGGGGTTTGGCTGCTTTTCCCTGCTGTGTTTATGCCGCTTTACACCCTCTTGATTCACTTGCAGAGAGATATCAATACATAGGTTTTCAGATTCATACTAGTCAGATATATTCTTGTGCGGTGACTAGGGGGTGTTGAGTCCAGTACACTGAGCAGGGAGTAGGCCTTGTCTATTACATATTTGGCTTATGGAGCGGTGTCTGAGCTAATTTCAAACCCTTGTTTTATGCATCACCCCACCTCACCTTTCCCGTTAAGCAGCCATAGTGTGTCTTCTAAAGGTGTGACTCTGTTCTGTTTTGTAATTCAGTTCAAGTGTAGCGATTTTGACATTCCCTCTAGAAGCGATATCTTAGGATAAGGGCCTTTTTCTGTGTGACTTATTTCACTTAGAATCATCGTACCTAAATCCACTCATCATGCTGCTAACTAGCCTTATGTCATTGATTTCATGGCTGAGTGATATTCCATTGTGCCAAGTACCACCATTTCTTTATCCATTTTTCTCTTTCCTGGGATATTGAAGGTGTACCGAAGCGGAGGTTCTTGGTAACAGAGCAGCCGTAAAGTTTGGGGTGCCTGTGTCTTGTTGACTTTTAGTTTTCCCAATTTATACGCCCATGAGTGGAAGTGCCCTATGCTCTCAACGCTGTGTTTATTACTTGTTTCAGGACACACCGTACTCTTCTCCAGAGTGCCTGTTGGCAATTTACATCCCGCCCATCAGCGTAGCAAGGCTCCCATGTCTCCATGGCCTGTCCTGCTTTTCTGGTTTTTACACTTTGTTCAGCATGGCCCTTTTGACCGAGGGCAAGCGAGACTTCTTTGTAGGGCTGATTTGCCCTTCCGGCTTGCTTGGTTGGCCAAAAAGGGCGTATGCGTTTTTTCCTGAATATATTCAGGAAAAAACGCATACGCCCTTTTTGGCCAAGGGCATCATTGTCAACGTTTTGCCGCTTTTCATGTGCTTTAAAGGCGAGTCGAATCTACCTCCTGAAATCTGTTTCCTGCAAATCTGCCTTGCTTTCAAATCCTCTTCGTTGCCTTCCCTCAATATATTTGTGGACGAGAGTTCTCATTTATAACTCTGCACGTTTGTGAATTGCAGTGCCCCTGAGCTCCATTTGTCTCCTCGCTTTCTTGGGAGCTGGCCGCAAAAGCGCAGGATTGCTTCAGGCCCTATTTTGGTTCTGGGGGGCAGGCTGAGCCTGTGGTTCATTCTTCTTCCTGATGGGAAAATGGAGTGACCTGTGCCTGTCCCAACACCTAGGGCTAGTCTCTCGTTGGTCCCCCGTCTTCCCGTTCATCCTCAGGACAAATTGCAACCTGGACGAAACAGGAGGTTAAAGGTGCTGATTCTCCAAGTAGGGAGATGGTTAGTCAAGCGGCTGGAATGGCGAACCCGAGCACAAGGAGAGGGGAAATGAGTTGCGTTTTAGAAACCTTTCCCGATCTCACGGCATACCATCTTCTGGGTTTCCCATGCATGTTTTGATGTAGGAAGATGCCCTTGTACCTGGAGATTTGAGACCCATGGGGTGTGTTCCCCGCAGTGTTACTTTAAAGTATCTGCATTTGCTCACCCAACCTCACCAATCCTCTCAGCCCCAAGAGTGTCCAGCCTTATGTCTCATCCAGCTGTGGGTCTAGATATGGTCAATCCAGGTTGCATCATAGACCCTGAATGGATTTTGTTAGAATTTCTCTCTCTTTAACTGTCTTTGTTTTCTGGGTTTTTTAAAGTAATTTATGTTTAGAATCGGGCTTGGCTGATTTTCCCTGCTGTGTTGATGCCACTTTACACCCTCTTGATTCACTTGCAGAGAGATATCGATACATAGGTTTTCAGATTCTTACTAGTCAAATATATTCTTGTGTGGTGACTAGGGTGTGTTGACTCCAGTTCACTGAGCAGGGAGTAGGCCTTGTCTATTACATATTTGGCTTATGGAGCGGTCTCTGAGCTAATTTCAAACCCTTGTTTTATGCATCACCCCACCTCACCTTTCCCGTTAAGCAGCCATAGTGTGTCTTCTAAAGGTGTGACTCTGTTCTCTTTTGTAATTCAGTTCAAGTGTAGCGATTTTGACATTCCCTCTATAAGCGATATCTTAGGATAAGTGTCTTTTTCTGTGTGACTTATTTCACTTAGAATCATCGTACCTAAATCCACTCATCATGCTGCTAACTAGCCTTATGACATTGATTTCATGGCTGAGTGATATTCCATTGTGCCAAGTACCACCATTTCTTTATCCATTTTTCTCTTTCCTGGGATATTGAAGGTGTACCGAAGCGGAGGTTCTTGGAAACAGAGCAGCCGTAAACTTTAGGGTGCCTGTGTCTTGTTGATTTTTAGTTTTCCCAATTTATATGCCCATGAGTGGAAGTGCCCTATGCTCTCAACGCTGTGTTTATTACTTGTTTCAGGACACACCGTACTCTTCTCCAGAGTGCCTGTTGGCAATTTACATCCCGCCCATCAGCGTAGCAAGGCTCCCATGTCTCCATGGCCTGTCCTGCTTTTCTGGTTTTTACATTTTGTTCAGCATGGCCCTTTTGACCGAGGGCAAGCGAGACTTCTTTGTAGCGCTGATTTGCCCTTCCGGCTTGCTTGGTTGGCCAAAAAGGGCGTATGCGTTTTTTCCTGAATATATTCAGGAAAAAACGCATACGCCCTTTTTGGCCAAGGGCATCATTGTCAACGTTTTGCCGCTTTTCATGTGCTTTAAAGGCGAGTCGAATCTACCTCCTGAAATCTGTTTCCTGCAAATCTGCCTTGCTTTCAAATCCTCTTCGTTGCCTTCCCTCAATATATTTGTGGACGAGAGTTCTCATTTATAACTCTGCACGTTTGTGAATTGCAGTGCCCCTGAGCTCCATTTGTCTCCTCGCTTTCTTGGGAGCTGGCCGCAAAAGCGCAGGATTGCTTCAGGCCCTATTTTGGTTCTGGGGGGCAGGCTGAGCCTGTGGTTCATTCTTCTTCCTGATGGGAAAATGGAGTGACCTGTGCCTGTCCCAACACCTAGGGCTAGTCTCTCGTTGGTCCCCCGTCTTCCCGTTCATCCTCAGGACAAATTGCAACCTGGACGAAACAGGAGGTTAAAGGTGCTGATTCTCCAAGTAGGGAGATGGTTAGTCAAGCGGCTGGAATGGTGAACCCGAGCACAAGGAGAGGAGAAATGAGTTGCGTTTTAGAAACCTTTCCCGATCTCACGGCATACCATCTTCTGGGTTTCCCATGCATGTTTTGATGTAGGAAGATTCCCTTGTACCTGGAGATTTGAGACCCATGGGGTGGGTACCCCGCGGTATTACTTTAAAGTATCTGCATTTGCTCACCCAACCTCACCAATCCTCTCAGCCCCAAGAGTGTCCAGCCTTATGTCTCATCCAGCTGTGGGTCTAGATATGGTCAATCCAGGTTGCATCAGAGACCCTGAACGGATTTTGTAAGAATTTCTCTCTCTTTCACTGTCTTTGCTTTGTGGGTTTTTTAAAGTAATGTATGTTTAGAATGGGGTTTGGCTGCTTTTCCCTGCTGTGTTTATGCCGCTTTACACCCTCTTGATTCACTTGCAGAGAGATATCAATACATAGGTTTTCAGATTCATACTAGTCAGATATATTCTTGTGCGGTGACTAGGGGGTGTTGAGTCCAGTACACTGAGCAGGGAGTAGGCCTTGTCTATTACATATTTGGCTTATGGAGCGGTCTCTGAGCTAATTTCAAACCCTTGTTTTATGCATCACCCCACCTCACCTTTCCCGTTAAGCAGCCATAGTGTGTCTTCTAAAGTTGTGCCTCTGTTCTGTTTTGTAATTCAGTTCAAGTGTAACGATTTTGATATTCCCTCAATAAGCGATATCTTAGGAGAAGGGCCTTTTACTGTGTGACTTATTTCACTTAGAATCATCGTACCTAAATCCACTCATCATGCTGCTAAGTAGCCTTATGACATTGATTTCATGGCTGAGTGATATTCCATTGTGCCAAGTACCACCATTTCTTTATCCATTTTTCTCTTTCCTGGGATATTGAAGGTGTACCGAAGCGGAGGTTCTTGGCAACAGAGCAGCCGTAAACTTTAGGGTGCCTGTGTCTTGTTGATTTTTAGTTTTCCCAATTTATACGCCCATGAGTGGAAGTGCCCTATGCTCTCTACGCTGTGCTTATTACTTGTTTCAGGACACACCGTACTCTTCTCCAGATTGCCTGTTGGCAATTTACATCCCGCCCATCAGCGTAGCAAGGCTCCCATGTCTCCATGGCCTGTCCTGCTTTTCTGGTTTTTACAGTTTGTTCAGCATGGCCCTTTTGACCGAGGGCAAGCGAGACTTCTTTGTAGCGCTGATTTGCCCTTCCGGCTTGCTTGGTTGGCCAAAAAGGGCGTATGCGTTTTTTCCTGAATATATTCAGGAAAAAACGCATACGCCCTTTTTGGCCAAGGGCATCATTGTCAACGTTTTGTCACTTTTCATGTGCTTTAAAGGCGAGTCGAATCTACCTCCTGAAATCTGTTTCCTGCAAATCTGCCTTGCTTTCAAATCCTCTTCGTTGCCTTCCCTCAAAATATTTGTAGACGAGAGATCTCATTTATAACTCTGCACGTTTGTGAATTGCAGTGCCCCTGAGCTCCATTTGTCTCCTCGCTTTTTTGGGAGCTGGCCGCAAAAGCGCAGGATTGCTTCAGGCCCTATTTTGGTTTTGGGGGGCAGGCTGAGCCTGTGGTTCATTCTTCTTCCTGATGGGAAAATGGAGTGACCTGTGCCTGTCCCAACACCTAGGGCTAGTCTCTCGTTGGTTCCCCGTCTTCCCGTTCATCCTCAGGACAAACTGCAACCTGGACGAAACAGGAGGTTAAAGGTGCTGATTCTCCAAGTAGGGAGATGGTGAATCAAGCGGCTGGATGGCGGACCCGAGCACAAGGAGAGGAGAAATGAGGTGCGTTTTAGAAACTTTTTGCGATCTCACGGCATACCATCTTCTGGGTTTCCCATGCATGTTTTGATGTAGGAAGATGCCCTTGTACCTGGAGATTTGAGACCCATGGGGTGTGTTCCCCGCAGTGTTACTTTAAATTATCTGCGTTTGCTCACCCAACCTCACCAATCCTCTCAGCCCCAAGAGTGTCCAGCCTTATGTCTCATCCAGCTGTGGGTCTAGATATGGTCAATCCAGGTTGCATCAGAGACCCTGAACGGATTTTGTAAGAATTTCTCTCTCTTTCACTGTCTTTGCTTTGTGGCTTTTTTAAAGTAATGTATGTTTAGAATGGGGTTTGGCCGCTTTTCCCTGCTGTGTTTATGCCACTTTACACCCTCTTGATTCACTTGCAGAGAGATATCAATACATAGGTTTTCAGATTCATACTAGTCAGATATATTCTTGTGCGGTGACTAGGGGGTGTTGAGTCCAGTACACTGAGCAGGGAGTAGGCCTTGTCTATTACATATTTGGCTTATGGAGCGGTGTCTGAGCTAATTTCAAACCCTTGTTTTATGCATCACCCCACCTCACCTTTCCCGTTAAGCAGCCATAGTGTGTCTTCTAAAGGTGTGACTCTGTTCTGTTTTGTAATTCAGTTCAAGTGTAGCGATTTTGACATTCCCTCTAGAAGCGATATCTTAGGATAAGGGCCTTTTTCTGTGTGACTTATTTCACTTAGAATCATCGTACCTAAATCCACTCATCATGCTGCTAAGTAGCCTTATGACATTGATTTCATGGCTGAGTGATATTCCATTGTGCCAAGTACCACCATTTCTTTATCCATTTTTCTCTTTCCTGGGATATTGAAGGTGTACCGAAGCGGAGGTTCTTGGCAACAGAGCAGCCGTAAACTTTAGGGTGCCTGTGCCTTTTGATTTTTAGTTTTCCCAATTTATACGCCCATGAGTGGAAGTGCCCTATGCTCTCTACGCTGTGCTTATTACTTGTTTCAGGACACACCGTAC